>NC_086448.1:62942076-63159576 GCF_028390025.1 Pseudophryne corroboree
TCCGATTTACCAATACCAGCATTCCTGATTGTGGTAGCCCATTGTAGCCTATGGGCTACAGATCGGGGATGTAGTTCCGGCAGGGTTCCTTAGGAACACTCCGCTGGAAATGACCGCTGTGCATTGTGGGTAGACTGACCACACATACGCAGAACCCGGCACCGGCCTCAGCACATTGCAGGAACAAGCTCCTTTAATAACCCCTGTCCCTGCCTGTGCCGGATGTTACAATCACCCGATATGATCAATGCAATCTTAGGAGCTAATATCGCACCCAGATCACATTGCAAATGCAATCATTGCTAAATGGGCCCCTTAGCCCAATATATGCGACGGGATGTTATGGAGTCTGAACGATCTCTGAACCTTTTTAAAGAGGCAATCACTTACAAGGTATGGTTTTGCCTTGTAAGGTGTGTGCCCCTTTAAAAAAAAGTCTGAGATCGGCCACCATCACACACCTCAGGCCATCTCAGACTCCATTACATCCCGTCGATGGTGACTAAACTATCCAATAATGATACATCAGTTAGGCAACACTTCAATGCTAAAATATTTGTCTTCCAAGATAGGCCGGAATAAAAGATAACTACATTTGCAAACCACTTTATTAACAATTGACGGATATGAATTTTCCAAAAATATTAATGGTTCTCCCTTTTAGAACATGCAAGAAATAAGCCATCTGTGTCAAATGTTGTTTTTCAGTACTTTTGTTTTTGACTTAAGTATCTTTTTAATTTCTGCTTTAACAAGAACTTGAAACACTGAAAACTATTTAAATGTCAAGATGATGGGGAAGATTTACTTGATCACCCTGGAAGTCAGATACCTTTACGGTGTAGGTCTGGGAGGACTTGCAATTTAGCTTAATTGAACAGTTCTATCAAGCGTCAAGTGAGTCAAAAACATGAGTCTGTACGGTGATAATTATGGCTCTATTGAGTGAAAAATGTGTTTAATGGATTTTCACAGTGAGATACTTTTGAATTTAAAATGAATTTATCAAAGGTGGCAGTTACATGTCATATTGTATCTTCCAGGTCATCCTGCCTGATATAAATAAACATTCCTCCTTACCTAGTGCATATTTATTTTAAATGCCAGAATTAGACATTTAGAAAACACTGGGTACAACATAAAATTCTATTTTCTTCAAGCAATTAAAGTCTTTCTGGTTTGTTGCGTGACACCCGCCATCATAAAATTAAGGGGATGCTATAAATTAGTTTGGCATTTTTAAATAATGGTTTGAGAAATTGTATGGTTGCGCTTCAAGGTAGAAAAATATAATTTCAAATTATATTTGAAACAGCTGTCATTGTGCTGGCGTGAAGGATGAGAGAATATTAATTTGGTGGGTTGATACAGAAACAAGAAAGTGAGAGGTCTTTAAATAGTTAATCAAACCTATGTATCACTATTGTCGAGCATTATTTCATTGTACATTTACCACATATACTGAAGAACTTTTATATATATATATATATATATATATATATATAATATAGATGCGGTATGAGTTGCCGGCGGCAACTTTAAAAATCCATTCTATATGGTCCCAAAATTTGATAGTAACAATGTCCCTTCAAATTGGAACAAAAACCTCCTACTTAGGGTTAGTGATGAGCGGGTTCGGATCCTCGGGATCCGAACCCGCCCGAACTTCACCTTTTTTTTTACGGGTCCGAGCGACTCGGATCCTCCCGCCTTGCTCGGTTAACCCGAGCGCGCCCGAACGTCATCATCCTGCTGTCGGATTCTCGCGAGATTCAAATTCTATATAAGGAGCCTCGCGTTGCCACCATTTTTCACTCGTGCATTGGAAATGATAGTGAGAGGACGTGGCTGGCGTCCTCTCACTTTGTTTCAGGGGGCTGCAAATATCTTTATTCTGGGGACCACCAGTATTATAGGAGGAGTACAGTGCAGAGTTTTGCTGACCAGTGACCACCAGTATTATACGTTCTCAGCCTGAAAAACGCTCCATATCTGTGCTCAGTGTGCTGCATATATCTGTGCTCACAATGCTTTATTGTGGGGACTGGGGACCACCAGTATATTATATAGGAGGAGTACAGTGCAGAGTTTTGCTGACCAGTGACCACCAGTATTATACGTTCTCTGCCTGAAAAACGCTCCATATCTGTGCTCAGTGTGCTGCATATATCTGTGCTCACACTGCTTTATTGTGGGGACTGGGGACCACCAGTATATTATATAGGAGGAGTACAGTGCAGAGTTTTGCTGACCAGTGACCACCAGTATTATGCGTTCTCTGCCTGAAAAACGCTCCATATCTGTGCTCAGTGTGCTGCATATATCTGTCAGTGTGCTGCATATATCTGTGCTCACACTGCTTTATTGTGGGGACTGGGGACTACCAGTATATTATATAGGAGGAGTACAGTGCAGAGTTTTGCTGACCAGTGACCACCAGTATTATACGTTCTCTGCCTGAAAAACGCTCCATATCTGTGCTCAGTGTGCTGCATATATCTGTGCTCACACTGCTTTATTGTGGGGACTGGGGACCACCAGTATATTATATAGGAGGAGTACAGTGCAGAGTTTTGCTGACCAGTGACCACCAGTATTATACGTTCTCTGCCTGAAAAACGCTCCATATCTGTGCTCAGTGTGCTGCATATATCTGTGCTCACACTGCTTTATTGTGGGGACTGGGGACCACCAGTATATTATATAGGAGGAGTACAGTGCAGAGTTTTGCTGACCAGTGACCACCAGTATTATACGTTCTCTGCCTGAAAAACGCTCCATATCTGTGCTCAGTGTGCTGCATATATCTGTGCTCACACTGCTTTATTATGGGGACTGGGGACCACCAGTATATTATATAGGAGGAGTACAGTGCAGAGTTTTGCTGACCAGTGACCACCAGTATTATACGTTCTCTGCATGCAAAACGCTCCATATCTGTGCTCAGTGTGCTGCATATATCTGTGCTCACACTGCTTTATTGTGGGGACTGAGGACCATTAGTATATTATATAGGAGGAGTACAGTGCAGAGGTTTGCTGACCAGTGACCACCAGTATTATACGTTCTCTGCCTGAAAAACGCTCCATATCTGTGCTCAGTGTGCTGCATATATCTGTGCACACACTGCTTTATTGTGGGGACTGGGGACCACCAGTATATTATATAGGAGGAGTACAGTGCAGAGTTTTGCTGACCAGTGACCACCAGTATTATACGTTGATCTATCTGGCATATAATTCCCCTGAAGCTGCTGCCACTAGTCATGGCCGAGACGATGAAATGCCATCACGTCGTCTGCCAAGACAATGCACAATGTCATAGTAGAGAGCATGTAAAATCCAAAGAAATAAAGCTCAGTAAAATGACCCAAAAATCTAAATCAAAATCGTCTGAGGAGAAGCGTAAACTTGCCAATGTGCCATTTACGACACGGAGTGGCAAGGAACGGCTGAGGCCCTGGCCTATGTTCAAGGCTAGTGGTTCAGCTTCACCTGAGGATGGAAGCAGTCATCCTCCCGCTAGAAAACTTAAAAGAGTTAAGATGGCAAAAGCACAGCAAAGAACTGTGCGTTCTTCTAAATCACAAATCCCCAAGGAGAGTCCAATTGTGTCGGTTGCAATGTCTGACCTTCCCAACACTGGACGGGAAGAGGTTGCGCCTTCCACCATTTGCACGTCCCCTGCAATTGCTGGAAGGAGCACCCGCAGTCCAGTTCCTGATAGTCAAATTGAAGATGTCACTGTTGAAGTACACCAGGATGAGGATATGGGTGTTGCTGGCGCAAGAGAGGAAATTGACAAGGAGGATTCTGATGGTGAGGTGGTTTGTTTAAGTCAGGCACCCGGGGAGACACCTGTTGTCTGTGGGACAAATATGGCCATTGACATGCCTGGTCAAAATACAAAAAAAATCACCTCTTCGGTGTGGAATTATTTCAACAGAAATGCGGACAACTGGTGTCAAGCCGTGTGTTGCCTTTGTCAAGCTGTAATAAGTAGGGGTAAGGACGTTAACCACCTAGGAACGTCCTCCCTTATACGTCACCTGGACCGCATTCATCAGAAGTCAGTGACAAGATCAAAAACTTTGGATGACAGCGGAAGCAGTCCACTGACCACTAAATCCCTTCCTCTTGTAACCAAGCTCCTGCAAACCACACCACCAACTCCCTCAGTGTCAATTTCCTCCTTACACAGGAAAGCCAATAGTCCTGCAGGCCATGTCACTGTCAAGTCTGACGAGTCCTCTCCTGCCTGGGATTCCTCCGATGCATCCTTGAGTGTAACGCCTACTGCTGCTGGCGCTGCTGTTGTTGCTGCTGGGAGTCGATCGTCATCCCAGAGGGGAAGTCGGAAGACCACTTGTACTACTTCCAGTAAGCAATTGACTGTCTAACAGTCCTTTGCGAGGAAGATGAAATATCACAGCAGTCATCCTGCTGCAAAGCGGATAACTCAGGCCTTGACAGCCTGGGCGGTGAGAAACGTGTGTCCGGTATCCACCGTTAATTCACAGGCAACTAGAGACTTGATTGAGGTACTGTGTCCCCGGTATTAAATACCATCTAGGTTCCATTTCTCTAGGCAGGCGATACCGAAAATGTACACAGACATCAGAAAAAAAATCACCAGTGTCCTAAAAAATGCAGTTGTACCCAATGTCCACTTAACCACGGACATGTGGACAAGTGGAGCAGGGCAGACTCAGGACTATATGACTGTGACAGCCCACTGGGTAGATGTATTGCCTCCCGCAGCAAGAACAGCAGCGGCGGCACCAGTAGCATCATCTCGCAAATGCCAACTCGTTCCTAGGCAGGCTACGCTTTGTATCAACGCTTTCCATAAGAGGCACACAGCTGACAACCTCTTACGGAAACTGAGGAACATCATCGCAGAATGGCTTACCCCAATTGGACTCTCCTGGGGATTTGTGACATCGGACAACGCCAGCAATATTGTGCGTGCATTACATCTGGGCAAATTCCAGCACGTCCTATATTTTGCACATACATTGAATTTGGTGGTGCAGAATTATTTAAAAAATGACAGGGGCATGCAAGAGATGCTGTCGGTGGCCCGAAGAATTGCGGGCCACTTTCGGCATTCAGCCACCGCGTGCCGAAGACTGGAGCACCAGCAAACAGTCCTGAACCTGCCCTGCCATCATCTGAAGCAAGAGGTGGTAACGAGCTGGAATTACACCCTCTATATGCTTCAGAGGATGGAGGAGCAGCAAAAGGCCATTCAAGCCTATACATCTGCCTACGATATAGGCAAAGGAGGGGGAATGCACCTGACTCAAGCGCAGTGGAGAATGATTTCAACATTGTGCAAGGTTCTGCAACCCTTTGAACTTGCCACACGTGAAGTCAGTTCAGACACTGCCAGCCTGAGTCAGGTCATTCCCCTCATCAGGCTTTTGCAGAAGAAGCTGGAGACATTGAAGGAGGAGCTAAAACAGAGCGATTACGCTAGGCATGTGAGACTTGTGGATGGAGCCCTTAATTCGCTTAACCAGGATTCACGGGTGGTCAACCTGTTGAAATCAGAGCACTACATTTTGGCCACCGTGCTCGATCCTAGATTTAAAACCTACGTTGTATCTCTCTTTCCGGTAGACACAAGTCTGCAGAGGTTCAAAGACCTGCTGGTGAGAAAATTGTCAAGTCAAGCGGAACGTGACCCGTCAACAGCTCCTCCTTCACATTCTCCCGCAACTGGGGGTGCGAGGAAAAGGCTAAGAATTCCGAGCCCACCCGCTGGTGGTGATGCAGGGCAGTCTGGAGCGAGTGCTGACATCTGGTCCGGACTGAAGGACCTGCCAACGATTACTGACATGTCGTCTACTGTCACTGCATATGATTCTGTCACCATTGAAAGAATGGTGGAGGATTATATCAGTGACCGCATCCAAGTAGGCACGTCAGACAGTCCATACGTATACTGGCAGGAAAAAGGCAATTTGGAGGCCCTTGCAGAAACTGACTTTATTTTCCCTAAGTTGCCCCCCCTCCAGTGTGTACTCCGAAAGAGTGTTTAGTGCAGCCACTCTCCTTGTCATCAATCGGCGTACGAGGTTACTTCCAGAAAATGTGGAGAAGATGATGTTCATCAAAATGAATTATAATCAATTCCTGCGTGGAGACATTCACCAGCAATTGCCTCCAGAAAGTACACAGGGACCTGAGATGGTGTATTCCAGTGGGGACGAATTAATAATCTGTGAGGAGGGGGATGTATACAGTGAAAGGGGTGAGGAATCGGACGATGAGGAGGAGGTGGACATCTTGCCTCTGTAGAGCCAGTTTGTGCAAGGAGAGATTGATTGCTTCTTTTTTGGTGGGGGCCCAAACCAACCAGTCATTTCAGTCACAGTCGTGTGGCAGACCCTGTGGCTGAAATGATGGGTTTGTTAAAGTGTGCATGTCCTGGCTATACAACATAAGGGTGGGTGGGAGGGCCCAAGGACAATTCCATCTTGCACCTCTTTTTTCTTTCATTTTTCTTTGCATCATGTGCTGTTTGGGGACTATTTTTTTGAAGTGCCATCCTGCCTGACACTGCAGTGCCACTCCTAGATGGGCCAGGTGTTTGTGTCAGCCACTTGTGTCGCTTAGCTTAGTCATCCTGCGACCTTGGTGCAAATTTTAGGACTAAAAATAATATTGTGGGGTGTTCAGAATAGACTGAAAATGAGTGGAAATTATGGTTATTGAAGTTAATAATACTATGGGATCAAAATGACCCCCAAATTCTATGATTTAAGCTGTTTTTGAGGGGTTTTTGTAAAAAAAAAAAATGAATCCAAAACACAACCGAATCCGACAAAAAATTTTCGGGGAGGTTTTGCCAAAACGCGTCTGAATCCAAAACACGGCCACGGAACAGAATCCAAAACCATAACACAAAACCCAAAAAATGTCCGGTGCACATCACTACTTAGGGTGCACTCTCACGTTAAAGTGCACCCTAAGTGGGAGGTTTTTGTTCCAATTAGAAGGGACGTTGTTACTATTAAATTTTGGGACCATATAGAATGGATTTTTAAAGTTGTGCCACAAACAGTTTTAAAGATTGATTATAATCGAATTGTTCTTGGAATAAGTATATAGCTGTACAGACCACCCCTCTGAAGAAGTTCTTTCAGGACGAAACGCGTCAGGGTTGAGGAGAGCAGTACCCTATTGATAACTACACTGACAGATATTATTTGTCAAAGAAAATGTCATTTTGATAGGAATGTGTAAAGGGTTTGCCTCTATTAAGCTAAAATATATATTTTTAATAAATTGTTTATAAAATAAATATATATATATATATATATATATTTATTTCATTCTAAATAAAAAGAGAAACTGCAACCCCCCCATGTGTCACTGTAATTCAGAACACTATATACCTCAAAAAATTGCACTTTTCTCCAACACTTTCAAAACCTTTAAAGGTGCCCTATTAAATTCACGCTGTGTTTGTAACAATGTTACTGACATCCATGACTTCTTTCTCTCAAACAACCTTAACCTTCTGGCAATAACAGAAACATGGCTCAGACTATCACACTACCTCACCTGCAGTTCTTTCACTTGGGGCTGGATTCTGAGTTTGACAGATCTTGAGCAGAGCTTATGCATACAGCACATGGGCAGATGTATATTTACACATTTTTGTATATCTCCATTATATTCTGAATCAGATGGAAATTGCCCAGATCTGTATTTCCATAAAATATGGTGTTTTTTGGAGGGAGCTAGGAGATGACAATGCGATTGCACAGAACTTCTCTGACTTGTGTTATGGGCAGAGGCGTAACTAGGGTAGGGCCAGTGGGGCATGTGCCCTGGGCGCCTTGGCAGACCCAGGAGAGGGGGGCGCCGCCGGCAGCCGGGGCATCATGCCCCACTCGCCCCCGTCACGCCGAAATGTGAGGAGAGGAGAGCGCAGCGTCTCTCCCTCTCCTCACCGTCGCTGCCAGCACTAGCAGCGCTGCTAGTGCTGGCAGTGTTGGTGAGGGGAGGGTCTCCGGCGGCGTTAGCCAATCAGAGCTTGCGGACTGGCTCCGTGAGCTCTGACTGACTAGCGAACCGGCGCCACACAGCCGCCGGAGACCTGGAGCGGTGAGGGGAAGGAGAGGCGCTCCGCTGCGCTCTCCTCCCCTCACATATCAGAGGCGAGCCGGAGCCACAAGCGGTGAGTGACCAAGGGGGGGGGGGAGCACATTGGGGCATGTAACTGGCCCAGTGGGGCATGTATCTGGCACAGTGGGGCATGTATCTGGCACTGTGGGGCATTGTAACTGGCACTGTGGGGCATGTATCTGGCACTGTGGGGCATGTATCTGGCACTGTGGGGCAATGTATCTGGCACTGTGGGGCAATGTATCTGGCACTGTGGGGCAATGTAACTGGCACTGTGGGGCACGTATCTGGCACTGTGGGGCATGTATCCGGCACTGTGGGGCATTGTATCTGGCACTGTGGGGCAATGTAACTGGCACTGTGGGGCATGTATCTGGCACTGTGGGGCATGTATCTGGCACTATGGGGCAATGTAACTGGCATTGTGGGGCATGTATCTGGCACTGTGGGGCATGTATCTGGCACTGTGGGGCATGCATCCGGCACTGTGGGGCATTGTATCTGGCACTGTGGGGCAATGTACCTGGCACTGTGGGCCATTTTCAGTGGCCACACCCCTTCTGGTGCGCGGCCACACCCTTTCTGGTGGGTGGCCACGCCCATTTTTTCGGCGCGTGCACCTTCGGCGCACGTACATGCTTCTTTTGGTGGGGTTTTTTTTTTTGGGGGGGGAAGGGGGCGCGCCATTTTCCATCTTGCCCTGGGCTCCGAAAACCCTAGTTACGCCCCTGGTTATGGGCATGTTATAGAAAGTGTACATAGAGGACAAGGATAACATGAAGTGGAGTGCACTACTGCACAGTCTCCAACAAAATGGCTCCTCTAGGGAAACTTCATTTCAAAATTAAGATGGCCACGATAGTATATCTGCACGTACGCTGTGCAAACTTACCACTGTGTATGAGTGACATGATGGAGGATGGAAATCCTCCTCTGAGCCCATGAGGCCTGAGATTTAATGCCACAATTACCGCTGTTCCAGAGCCCTGCACTGCTACCTAAAACAAGCGACAGTTACCATCTGGAAAACTGCCTATATCCCCGCTCTGCTACAGAGTCTGCTCCATCACTCAACCAAATAGTGTAACAGTGAGTACTGCTGTACATTCGCTTGAGCCAATAAACCACAAAGCCTTGTTAAGCCTTTGGACTGGTCATTGCCTACATTATAACCACTAGTGTGTACTGCTTATCACAAAACTGCACATATTCCCAACGGACCTGACATGAATCAATATCCTCAAATCTCCTCAGAGCCTTTCCTGCACACTTGGACCCTTTCTCTTAATTTGGCCCCACAAAAGAAGACAAAGTGTTTGTAAGTTCATGTTTGTAAGTAAAGCAGAAAAGCATACAAATGGGCAAAACCATGTTGTACTACAGGTGGGGCTGATGTACAGTAGAGATGTGCACCGGACACTTTTCGGGTTTTGTGTTTTGGTTTTGGATTCGGTTGCACAGTCGTGTTTTGGAGTCGGACGCATTTTGGCAAAACCTCCCTTTCGAATTTTTGTCAGATTCGGATGCTTTTTGGATTCGGGTGTTATTTTTCAAAAACCCCTGAAAAACAGCTTAAATCATAGAATTTGGGGGTAATTTTGATCCTATAGTATTATTAACCTCAATAAACATAATTTCCACTAATTTCCAGTCTATTCTGAACACCTCACACCTCACAATATTATTTTTAGTCCTAAAATTTGCACCGAGGTCGCAGGATGACTAAGCTAAGTGGCCCAAGTGGGCGGCACAAACACCTGGCCCATCTAGGAGTGGCACTGCAGTGTCAGACAGGATGGCACTTAAAAAAATAGTCCGCAAACAGCACATGATGCAAAGATAAATGAAAGAAAAAAGAGGTGCAAGATGGAATTGTCCTTGGGCCCTCCCACCCACCCTTATGTTGTATACACAGTACATGCACACTTTAACACACCAATCATTTCAGCGACAGGGTCTTTCACACGACTGTGGCTGAAATGACTGGTTGGTTTGGGCCCCCACCAAAAATGAAGCAATCAATCTCTCCTTGCACAAACTGGCTCTACAGAGGCAAGATGTCCACCTTATCCTCATCCCCTGATTCCTCACCCCTTTCACTGTGTACATCCCCCTCCTCACAGAGTATTAATTCCTCCCCACTGGAATCCACCATCACAGGTCCCTGTGTACTTTCTGGAGGCAATTGAAGGTAAATGTCTCCACGGAGGAATTTATTATAATTAATTTTGATGAACATCCTCTTCTCCACATTTTCTGGAAGTAACCTCCTACACCGATTGCTGACAAGGTGACCGGCTGCACTAAACACTCTTTCGGAGTACACACTGGAGGGGGAGCAACTTAGGTAAAATAAACCAAGGGCCTCCAAATTGCCTCTTTTTCCTGCCAGTATACGTACGGACTGTCTGACATGCCTACAGTGATGCTGTCACTCATATAATCCTTCACCATTCTTTCAATGGTGACAGAATCATATGCTGTGACAGTAGACGACATGTCAGTAATCGTTGGCAGGTCCTTCAGTCCGGACCAGATGTCAGCACTTGCTCCTGACTGCCCTGCATCACCGCCAGCGGGTGGTTTTGGAAATTTGATCCTTTTCCTGGCAGCTCCAGTGGCGGTAGAAAATGAAGGAGGAGCTGTTGGCGGGTCACGTTCCGCTTGACTTGACAATTGTCTCACCAGCAGGTCTTTGAACATCTGCAGACTTATGTCTGCCGGAAAGAAAGATACAACGTAGGCTTTAAACCTAGGATCGAGCACGGTGGCCAAAATGTAGTGCTCTGATTTCAACAGATTGACCACCCGTGAATCCTGGTTAATCGAATGAAGGGCTTCATCCACAAGTCCCACATGCCTAGCGGAATCGCTCCGTTTTAGCTCCTCCTTCAATCCTGAGTCTGCCCTGCTCCACTTGTCCACATGTCCGTGGTTAAGTGGACATTGGGTACAACTGCATTTTTTAGGACACTGGTGAGTCTTTTTCTGACGTCTGTGTACATTCTCGGTATCGCCTGCCTAGAGAAGTGGAACCTAGATGGTATTTGGCATCGGGGACACACTACATCAAGAAATTCTCTAAGTCCATGTGAACTAACGCCGGATACCGGACGCACGTCTAACACTAACACAGCTGCCAAGGCCTGAGTTATCCGCTTTGCAACAGGATGACTGCTGTGATATTTCATCTTCCTCGCAAAGGACTGTTGGACAGTCAATTGCTTACTGGAAGTAGTACAAGTGGTCTTCCGACTTCCCCTCTGGGATGACGATCGACTCCCAGCAGCAACAACAGCAGCGCCAGCAGCATTAGGCATTACACTCAAGGATCCATCGGAGGAATCCCAGTTAGGAGAGGACTCGTCAGACTTGCCAGTGACATGGCATGCAGGACTATTGGCGTTTCTGTCTAAGGAGGAAATTGACATTGAGGGAGTTGGTGGTGTGGTTTGCAGGAGCTTGGGTACAAGAGGAAGAAGGGATTTAGTTGTCAGTGGACTGCTTCCGCTGTCACCCAAAGTTTTTGAACTTGTGAATGACTTCTGATGAATGCGCTCCAGGTGACGTATAAGGGAGGATGTTCCTAGGTAGTTAACGTCCTTACGCCTACTTATTACAGCTTGACAAAAGCAACACACGGCTTGACACCTGTTGTCCGCATTTCTGTTGAAATAATTCTACACCGAAGAGGTGATTTTTTGGGGGGCATTTTGACCAGGCATGTCAATGGCCTTAATCATCCCACAGACAACAGGTGTCTCCCCGGGTGCCTCACTTAAACAAAGAAAACAGAAAATATATAGGCAGCGCTACTGATGAAGTGATTGGAATAAAACAATATTAAGTAATATAACAATTTATTATAGTAAAACCAATAAAACTACTAAAATTAGCAATTACTCTCCTCACAATTATATAAAATAAATTACATACACCACATTCAGTTGATATTTCTGTATAAAATGGGATCACTTGGTGTCTGTTCCTGTATAATATGCCCAGATAAGTCCACTAATTCCATAGAGGTTTGATTAGATTAGCACAGTTCGGTTGTTTGGATATTTACCGGTCACCACTTTAGAGGTGGAAAGGCTTCCATACATGAGAGTCCATGTTAGACTTAGAATGTCCTCATTTATGTTGGTGAGTGCTGGAGATATCCTCTTGTTGCTGCACGGTAAGCTGGTAGTGGATCCGGGACTGGTTCAGACACACACTGGTGATCGCCAAAGCTGAGGTGGTGTAAAACAGGGGGGTGCTGACGCGTTTCGCTGCTCCCCAAAAAGTTTAGCAGCTTTATCAAAGGTCAAACAACCGAACTGTGCTAATCTAATCAAACCTCTATGGAATTAGTGGAGTTATCTTGGCATATTATACAGGAACAGACACCAAGTGATCCCATTTTATACAGAAATATCAACTGAATGTGGTGTATGTAATTTATTTTATATAATTGTGAGGAGAGTAATTGCTAATTTTAGTAGTTTTATTGGTTTTACTATAATAAATTGTTATATTACTTAATATTGTTTTATTCCAATCACTTCATCAGTAGCGCTGCCTATATATTTTCTGTTTTCTGTGTCTTTACGGGAGTGACTCTCCTGTTCATGTGGTAGCTGCTTGGTGCAGCAATCTCATAAGAAGCGCCTGTTCTTCTTACCAAGGAGCTCTTTACCAGCCTCACTTAAACAAACCACCTCACCATCAGAATCCTCCTCGTCAATTTCCTCCTCAGCGCCAGCAACACCCATATCCTCATCCTGGTGTACTTCAACAGTGACATCTTCAATTTGAATATCAGGAACTGGACTGCGGGTGCTCCTTCCAGCACTTGCAGGGGGCGTGCAAATGGTGGAAGGCGCCACCTCTTCCCGTCCAGTGTTGGGAAGGTCAGGCATCGCAACCGACACAAATGGACTCTAATTGGGGATTTGTGATTTAGAAGAACGCACAGTTCTTTGCTGTGCTTTTGCCAGCTTAACTCTTTTCATTTTTCTAGCGAGAGGATGAGTGCTTCCATCCTCATGTGAAGCTGAACCACTAGCCATGAACATAGGCCAGGGCCTCAGCCGTTCCTTGCCACTCCGTGTCGTAAATGGCATATTGGCAAGTTTACGCTTCTCATCAGACACTTTTAATTTAGATTTTTGGGTCATTTTACTGAACTTTTGCTTTTTGGATTTTACATGCTCTGTACTATGACATTGGGCATCGGCCTTGGCAGATGACGTTGATGGCATTTCATCATCTCTGCCATGACTAGTGGCAGCAGCTTCAGCACTAGGTGGAAGTGGATCTTGATCTTTCCCTATTTCACCCTCCACATTTTTGTTCTCCATTTTTTAATGTGTGGAATTATATGCCAGTAATATTATTATATCAATAGCAATGGCCTACTGTACTGTACAACTATATACTGTTGGTCACCAAAATGCTGCACTATACTACTATATATACTGCTCACAAAAATGCAGCACAGATATGGAATGGATACTTGCAGTGACACAGAGCTGCAAGATACAGCAATGGCCTACTGTACTGTACAACTATATACTGTTGGTCACCAAAATGCTGCACTGTACTACTATATATACTGCTCACAAAAATGCAGCACAGATATGGAATGGATACTTGCAGTGACACAGAGCTGCAAGATACAGCAATGGCCTACTGTACAACTATATTCTGTTAGTCACCAAAATGCTGCACTGTAATACTATATATACTGCTCACAAAAATGCTGCACAGATGTGGAATGGATACTTGCAGTGACACAGAGCTGCAAGATACAGCAATGGCCTACTGTACAACTATATACTGTTGGTCACCAAAATGCTGCTCTGTAATACTATATATACTGCTCACAAAAATGCAGCACAGATATGGAATGGATACTTGCAGTGACACAGATCTGCAAGATACAGCAATGGCCTACTGTACTGTACTATATATGTATACTGTAGGTCACCAAAATGCTGCACTGTAATATTACATATACTGCTCACAAAAATGCATCACAGATATGGAATGGATACTTGCAGTGACACAGAGCTGCAAGATACAGCAATGGCCTACTGTACTGTACAACTATATACTGTTGGTCACCAAAATGCTGCACTGTACTACTATATATACTGCTCACAAAAATGCAGCACAGATATGGAATGGATGGATACTTGCAGTGACACAGAGCTGCAAGATACAGCAATGGCCTACTGTACAACTATATACTGTTGGTCACCAAAATGCTGCACTGTAATACTATATATACTGCTCACAAAAATGCAGCACAGATATGGAATGGATACTTGCAGTGACACAGAGCTGCAAGATACAGCAATGGCCTACTGTACAACTATATTCTGTTGGTCACCAAAATGCTGCACTGTAATACTATATATACTGCTCACAAAAATGCTGCACAGATGTGGAATGGATACTTGCAGTGACACAGAGCTGCAAGATACAGCAATGGCCTACTGTACTGTACAACTATATACTGTTGGTCACCAAAATGCTGCTCTGTAATACTATATATACTGCTCACAAAAATGCAGCACAGATATGGAATGGATACTTGCAGTGACACAGAGCTGCAAGATACAGCAATGGCCTACTGTACTGTACTATATATGTATACTGTAGGTCACCAAAATTCTGCACTGTAATACTATATATACTGCTCACAAAAATGCATCACAGATATGGAATGGATACTTGCAGTGACACAGAGCTGCAAGATACAGCAATGGCCTACTGTACTGTACAACTATATACTGTTGGTCACCAAAATGCTGCACTGTACTACTATATATACTGCTCACAAAAATGCAGCACAGATATGGAATGGATACTTGCAGTGACACAGAGCTGCAAGATACAGCAATGGCCTACTGTACAACTATATACTGTTGGTCACCAAAATGCTGCACTGTAATACTATATATACTGCTCACAAAAATGCAGCACAGATATGGAATGGATACTTGCAGTGACACAGAGCTGCAAGATACAGCAATGGCCTACTGTACTGTACTACTATAATTATATACTGGTGGTCCCCAGTCCCCACAATAAAGCACACTGAGCACAGATATTTGCAGCACACTGAGCACAGATATGGAGCGTTTTCAGGCAGAGAACGTAGATATTTTCAGCACACTGAGCACAGATATTTGCAGCACACTGAGCACAGATATTTGCAGCACACTGAGCACAGATTACGGAGCTTTTCAGGGAGAGAACGCTGCCACGTCCTCTCCGTTCAATCTCCAATGCACGAGTGAAAATGGCGGCGACGCGCGGCTCTTTATATAGAATACGAATCTCGCGAGAATTCGACAGCGGGATGATGACGTTCAGCCTCGTTCGGGTTAACCGAGCAAGGCGGGAAGATCCGAGGCTGCCTGGGACCTGTGTAAAATAGGTGAAGTTCGGGGGGGATCGGATCTCAATGAAACCGAACCCGCTCATCTCTAGTTCAGACCTGACCATAGGTGTGCTAAATGTAGCACATCTACAATCAGTCTTCAGACATGCGGGGGGACGCCCAGCACAGGGCTAGTCTGCCCTGCATGTCTCGCCTGAATCCCCCCTCCTGCAGAAGTACAGAAGCATCGCACAGCGGCGATCAGGTCTGAACTGTGCATGCGCAGGCGCCGCAGTGCACCGGTGCACGGTAGACAGCCAACATATACTGTAAAACATATACTTGCACATCACCTGCACGGCCCGGGCACGCCTGCTGCGCCCGGACCGTGCCACCTAAACGGTGGCCTATCGCTGCCGGCCCGCCCAGCAACCGCCGCTGCCTGTCAATCAGGCAGAGGCGATCACGGGGCTAAGACAGCCGTCAGAACATGCGCAGTTTAGACCTTATCGCAGCTGTGTGAACACGCACAGCAGCGCAGCGATCAGGTCTGGATTAGACCCAATATAATTTGTGTTTCATTTTGGTGTGATTTCCCTTTAAATTAGAGATGAGCGGGTTCGGTTTTACTCGGATTTACTCGGATTTACCCGAATCTCCTTATTGGCTCATGGACGTCACTTGTTTTGGTTAGCCAATAAGAAAAAAACTGAAAAAAAGAACTTGCGATAATTCTGGCGTTAAGAACCGAGTAAATCCGAACACGCACATCTCTACTTTAAATGTGTCAGTCGCTATGGACTTAAATTAATACATTCATTTTAAGTCCATTTATGTGTTACTAGTGCCACGGGGAGAATAAAACCAGACAAGCACCGGACCCTTATTACAAAACGGGTTGCCCAAGAGCTTTAGCTGCCCACCCCATCCATCTAGTATTTAATACAGTGTATTATATGCATCATTGTTCATTTTCCACTTTAATAACCATTTACGGCCTAAGCTCAGGCTCTCATACATGTCAGTACATTAAACAAATACATTTAATTTAGCGTTAATCGTTTAAAAGAAAAACAAAGACAGCGGAAACTGGAGCCGGGGCTCCTAAAAAGCTTAATGTGCTGCGGATGACTGCTTAATCGTAGCTGGCAAACAGAGTGGTGTGAAATTAATAAACAAAGGAATCCGTATGTACTACATGAAGTCCTAATGACAAGCGTCGCAAATCCAATATTGGTGGTGACAGTGCGTCACTGAGCGATCCTCAATGTGCTTGTTTCACCATGCAAATAGATACATATTCTACAACGTTGTTTTTAAATGGAATATTGATGGATCCTAAAGTCCACACAAAGCGCACTAACAGGGAACGCCGATTTAAGTAAATAGATTTTTCCCAATGTATTGTAATGCGCTGTAAAGAAATATATATCTGGATAAACACATTCGTGTCTTGGGATATACCACAATATTGATAATGAGTTTTAAAGCCGGTCACCCTTGGAACTCTCAGCCACTACAGTTTGCCTTTCAAATGGATTTCAAATTGTATTGTTACCGAAATGCTCTTTGCTGTGATTGCCTTTCCATTGTACTTCCATGCCTCAGTGGACAGTTAGATTGTATATATCAAGCACATTGTTCAAGTGGTACTGTCTGTAATCACCTACAATCTATACTGCTTCATCTCAGCGGTGATACTGAACTCATCCTGCAGCGTGATTCTCACCTGGGAAAGTGTTGCTAATTACCCCCTACTGTTTCATGCTGGGTGCAGAGAGACAAATGCCTTCGTCAGGTGTTTCTTTATATTGCACTTTCTATAAAAAGAGGTATTCAGTTAAGCCTTGGAGCTCACACAAGCAGGACCATCATTCCTTTCTTGTGTCATCACTTGTAATCCATATTGTACAGTCTTGCAGATAAGGCTGTGTTCTCATATGTAGAAATTAGACGTATGTATATTGCAGTCAGGGCCATAGAGAGCTGTGACGGGCCCCGGTACTTTGTGTGGGTGTGGCCTAATACTTGGAGGTGTAGCCGTGAGCCCCTCATCCAGGGGCAAATCCAAGGGCGGAGGGTCATCAGTATAAATGCTCCCCATCCCTCCCGCTGAGGGATCAGTATGGAAAGACGGCGGCCGGGATCCCGACATTCGAAATACCGACGTCGGAATCCTAATTGCGAAGAAGCCAACAGGGATGAGCAAGGGGTGCTATGCCCACTCCCCTACCCCGCTAACCCTCCATACCCGCTGCCTAACCCTAACCTCCCCCTTAGTGCCTAACCCTATTCTTCCCCCGTAATTGCCTTAACCTAACCTTTCTACTCGCTGCCTAAACCTAACCCTCCTGGCCTGCAGCCTAACCCTAACCCTCAGAGGGGGTGTCTAACCCTAACCCCTCCTCCCTGCGCACTAAACCTAACCCTCCTGGCCTGCCGCCTAACCCTAACTCTCAGAGGGGGGTGCTTAACCCTAACCCCTCCTCCCCGTGCACTATGCCTAACCCTCCTGGCCTGCAGCCTAACCCTAACCTTCAGAACCTGGTTACTCCTGATAGCTGGTCCAGCCCGGTACTCTGCATAGCTGGTCCCGCCGTGCAATGCTTTTGTACCTGTGAAGGGGGGGGGGGGGGCAGAGCCAGACATGCGGAGTGGACTAGCCCTGTGCTGGGTGTCCCCCCGCATGTCTGTGAAAGTGATCGTAGATGTGCAAAATTTAGCATATCTAAGTCTGAATTAGCCCCAGTATGGTAGAAATTTTACAGTGTGTACTATCTGATGATGACTTGCACACAGATCTTCCAATAGTTGTGGCTGTAACGTATATATCTGTATTCTTCCAATCTTCAGGTTACATGAATAGTGTGGATTGGAAGGAACAATTGTATAGTGTGTACTCACGGTATCTGAGTTAACATTGCATCTAAGGTGAGCTTTGTATATTGTGTACCCGCATTGTATAGTGTGTACCCGCATTGTATAGTATGTACCCAACTTAAGGCCTGAGAGCCAAAGGTTCATTCTACGGGATGCGGTTATGTTACCGGCGCTCGGGATCCCAGCGGCATGGCGGGATCCCGAACGCTAAAAATGCCGGCATTCATATTTTAGCAGTAATGTTGCAAAAAACTGTTGCGTCGGGATGCGGTCACATGACCGGTGCTAGTGATCCCGGCAGTCATCATGCTGATGCCGGGATCCCGTGCGATCAATATGCCGGCAAACAGAATGCCGACCCACAGGGTCTATTCCCACTCGTTGGTGTCCACAACACCCATAGGGTGGAAATAGAACCTGTGGGGAACGTGGCGAGCCCGCAAGGGGCTTTGTTGTGCTTGCCCTCCCACCGGCATTCTGCTGCCGGGATCCCGGTGTCGGTATGCAGACCGCCGGGATCCCGGCAGCCAGCATACCCAACCCCATCCTACAATGCCTAAATTACTGAGCGGTGGGCACTTTAATGTTGTCATTTCTGAAGGGACACCTTTTGTTTTAGATGAAAGGATAATATTGTATCATCATGTCTTTGTATTGGATATGCAGGGCTGCCAAGAGAAATCCTAGGCCCCGGTATAACAACTTCTTGGGCCCCCCTGCTCCTATTGGAGGGGGTGTGACCACAGCATGCTGAGGGCATGGCCACTCCTCTTTGGGGGCGTATCTAGCACATGAGAAGAACCCACTCACAGGAACATGGTTGATTCTATTTCGGAGTGGGAGAAGGGACCTTCTGACGTATCTAGGGGAGGAGACACGTCACCAGGGGGAGGAGCTACGGACGAACAGGGTACCCGAAAAGTACCCTCGCGGGCTCGCTTCGCTCGCCACGCTTCGGGCTCGGTGGCTCGCTCCGCTCCGCTTCGCTCCGCTTGCCACCTGATTACTAAAGGTAATAGTTGGTGGCGTGGATAGTAGAGGAACTATCCCGCTGGCCTTGCTCCTCCCCCTTGTGTTGTGACTCCTCCCCCAGACGGAAAAGGTCCCTTAGCCCACTTGATTCTAGCATCTACCCAGGAACATGGCATGCCTCCCAGCCAGGGCAGTAGAGAGCCTGGATGGGCCCAGGTATTTTTCAGGGGGCATGCCCTAATCAAAGAAGGCGTGGACCTGGGCCCCCACTGGGCTCCTCTATCAGTCCTGGGCCAAGGTAATTTGTACCCTCTCCCCCCCTCTCTCGACACCACTGTGGATATGCTCTTATTATTATTTTTTATTATTATTATTATTATTATGCTAGTTTTACATTCAGTAACTTGAAAATATATTCTAAAAAAAAAAACCCAATAAAAGAAATGTTCTGTATCAAAGCATTTTTTTTAAAGGAATGGAATGTAAGAAACTGTGGTGCCATCATTTTACTTCAATGAGTCCCGCTGTATTTCTACTTAAATCCTTTTTTGCTGGAGGGACTGTAAATGTGTTTTTCTCTAATGCCAGGGACAGCCTCCAGCAAGGGGTTAATGGATATAAGCTATATTAATTCCAAACTATATCAGCTGCCGAAGGAGAGCCGCATGAAGCACAGGATGGTACCCGTCGGGCCTTTTTTTTTTTTTTCCCTTTCCATGCTTGAAAATCATATATTTACTCATACAGATAAAGTTAATTTATGCGGGGAGAATTCCAATGATGAGAATAAGTGGTGCAGAAAAAGATTAAGAAACAGTCACATCCCTCCAACTCCTTTGGCCGCGCAGGAAAACAGAGCAACAGAAGGTGAGGATCAGAAATCACCCTTGAATCTAGATTGGATGCTATATTTCATATGCTGGCTGACAGATTGCTCTGCTGTTACCCGTGAACACATAGTACGTGGTAGCAAGCGTAAACAGGTCTCTCTTTATCATGGGGATCAGTAAAATTATGTTTGTTGAAATAACAAATTTAGAAATATATATATGTGTGTATACGTGCGTGTGCATATTATATATATATATATATATATTGTAACACTGTAGGGGTGCAAGGTGCCTTTTCCTGGGGAATATGGCAGCACGCAGCAGTTGAGGAACAACACAAGTCCAGTTTCTGGTACAACTGACCCCGGCCAGTTTTATTGAAACAGAAAATAAAACAAACCCCAAAATAAAAATACCTTGCCTGTCCGGCACTAACTAAACATAAGATGTTCCTAACTGTCACTAAACAAAACACAGAGTTCTTCAGTACATACTGTATAGCTTACTTGCATCAGAAAGCGTGTCTCTCACACACAGATCCTGCAGCCTTCCCAGGCAGTCTGCCCATACTAATCAGGTTAGAAGCACTATATCACTCTTACACAGCTGAAACCCTGATTAGCCCTCTGTGAGGCCAAAGACCCGAACTGGGCCCAATGTCTAGAACTCGCCTTATCTCTCTCTCAGAGCCTTTACCCAGCTTTTACCGCAAACTGAAAAGGTTCAGACAAAACAAAAAGCATTTTTCCTAGAAGTTAACATTTTCTAAAACATGTAAGACAAGAACCTGGGACAAATATACCTGCCCTCAAACACTATCCCAGTGTTCTTGTCACATATCCCCCTCCCCTGTTTCGACCTAGGGGCCGGAACACTTGTAGCCCCCAAACAGAAGATGCGAGACAATGCATCTGCGTTGGCCAATTGTGTTCCCGGTCTATGTTCGACAGTAAACTTAAAGTCCTGCAACGCTAGAAACCATCTAGTTACACGAGCATTCTTGCCTCTATTTACATACATCCATTTTAAAGGGGCATGGTCTGTCACTAGTCTGAATTGTCTACCCAAGAGGTAATATCTCAAGGTATCTAGTGCCCACTTAATGGCCAAAGCCTCCTTTTCCACAATGGCATACCTTTTTTCATGCTCATTGAGTTTCCTACTCAAATAAATGATAGGGTGTTCGTCCCCATCTCTGGTTTGGGACAGCACAGCACCTATCCCTACCTCTGAGGCATCTGTCTGTACCACAAATTCTTTTGAAAAATCTGGTGTTATCAACACCGGTTGTGAACACAAAGCCACTTTTAACGCTTGGAACGCCTTTTCTGCATCAGGGTTCCATTTCACCACATTTGACTGCTTCCCTTTGGTAAGGTCTGACAACGGCACCGCTGTGGTCGCAAAATTAGGAATAAACCGTCTATAGTACCCAGTAATTCCCAAAAAAGCCCTTACCTGTTTTTTATTCACTGGACGAGGCCAGTTTTGAATAGCATCAACTTTATTCAATTGGGGCCTAATCAGACCTCTGCCTATGGTGAAGCCCAAGTATTTGACCTCCTCCATTGCGAGGCAGCACTTCTTTGGGTTAGCAGTTAACCCTGCCTCTCTGATTGAGTCCAGTACTGCTTGTACTTTAACCAAATGTGACCCCCAGTCTGTACTGTGAATTACCACATCATCCAAATAGGCAGCTGCATATTTTCTATGGGGCCTCAAAATTTTATCCATCGCCCGTTGAAAGGTTGCTGGAGCCCCATGCAACCCAAAGGGTAACATCTTATACTGGTACAGCCCCTCCGGAACCGAAAAGGCTGTTTTTTCTTTGGCGCTATCAGATAAAGGTATTTGCCAGTAACCTTTGGTCAGGTCCAATGTGGTGAGAAACCTGGCTGTTCCCAGCCTTTCTACAAGCTCATCCACACGGGGCATGGGGTATGCGTCAAACTTGGACACCTCATTTAACTTACGAAAGTCATTACAGAAGCGTATGCTACCGTCGGGCTTCGGGATGAGCACTATGGGACTGGACCACTCACTGTTAGACTCCTCTATGACTCCAGGTTCTAACATGGTTTTAACTTCCTTAGAAATAGCTTCTCGCTGAGCTTCAGGAATCCTATATGGCTTTAAATGAACCCTGACCCCTGGTTCTGTGACAATGTCATGTTTTATTATGGTCGTTCGGCCAGGCAGCTCTGAAAATACCTCCCTATTTTGGATGAGAAATTCTTTAACCTGATTGTTCTGATCAGCTGATAATGTCTCTGACACCTTCACTGCGGGAAGCAACCGGGGTGAAGACACCGAAGGGCAAGGCTCCGCTGACAGAGACAACCTATCTTTCCAGGGTTTGATTAAGTTAACATGGTAGATCTGTTCGGGTTTTCTCTTTCCCGGCTGGTATACTTTGTAATTAACCTCATTCACTTTTTCCCTAATCTCAAATGGACCCTGCCATTTAGCTAGGAATTTGCTTTCCACAGTGGGTACCAAAACAAGAACTCTATCTCCAGGAGCAAATTCCCGTATCTTGGCACTCCGGTTATAGACCCTCTGTTGAGCACTTTGGGCCTGTTCCATGTGCTCTCTGACAACAGGTACCACGGCTGCAATCCTATCCTGCATTTGTGTTACATGCTCAATAACGCTTCTATAAGGAGTGGGCTGTCCTTCCCACGTCTCTTTGGCAACATCCAACAGCCCTCTGGGGTGTCTACCATACAACAAATCAAATGGAGAAAACCCCGTAGAGGACTGAGGAACTTCTCTGATGGCCATTAACAAGTAGGGCAACAAACAATCCCAGTTTTTCCCATCTCTCTCAACAACCTTTTTTAACATACTTTTTAATGTTTTATTAAACCTTTCCACCAACCCGTCAGTTTGGGGATGGTAGATGGACGTCCTGAGGTGAGTGACCTTAAATAACTTGCACAATTCTTTCATGATCCTTGACATAAATGGAGTACCTTGGTCAGTCAAAATTTCTTTTGGTATTCCCACTCTACTAAATACCTGCACCAGCTCCCTAGCTATCGCCTTGGTTGTGATAGTGCGTAAAGGGACAGCCTCAGGATATCGAGTGGCATAGTCCATAATTACCAGGATATACTGATGGCCCCGAGCAGACTTTAACAAGGGCCCCACGAGATCCATGGCTATTCTGTCAAACGGGATCTCTATAATAGGCATGGGAACTAGTGGGCTCCTGAAATGGGGTCTAGGGGCATGATACTGGCATTCAGGACAGGAAGAACAATATTCAGACACTTCTTTATAAACCCCTGGCCAAAAGAACCTTTGTAAAACTCTTTCAGTGGTTTTTTCTGCCCCTAAATGTCCTGCGGTAACGTGACTATGAGCTAAATCTAGTACCGTTCTCCGATAAGGCTGGGGAACTACCAGCTGTTCCACCACATCCTCACCCCTTTTGACAATGTGGTACAAGAGCTCATTACAGATGGCCATGTGGGGATACGTAACCCTGTCACCTGGTACCACAGGTTCCCCATTAACAATCTTAACATTCTCTCTAGCCTTTATTAAGGTAGGATCCTTTAACTGTTCAGACGCAAACAGATCCTTCTTTACCTCCAGGTCAGGCACGCTTTCAGTTCTAACTACTATGTCTCTGTTCCCGGCAAGAGGGTCCTCACTGGACTCCCCATCTGTCACTTCCCCAGCCAAACTAGCAAAAGGCAAAGGGCCAGAAAGTTCCGAAGACCCACGTACATCCATAAAATCACCGGTATTATCATCAACTGGCTTTTTACTTCTCACATCTGTTGATAACCGTGATTCCCACAGTTTCCAAAAATGAGGAAAATCCCTCCCTATTATGGCCTCATGCACCAAGGTAGGGACCAGTCCCACTTTAACCATTGCTGACCCACAACAAGTTTCTATATTCACCTCAGCAGTGGCATAATATTGGGTATCCCCATGTATGCAAGTTACCCCAATAGGTATTTGCTGGACCTTTAAGGGGTTCACTAACCCAGCTTTCACGAGGGTAACTAAACTTCCTGAATCTAGCAAGGCCTCTACCCGGTTACCTTCTAAGAACACATCACACATTTGTTTTTCCAGCTCAGGTGAAGGTACCACAGTACAGGCTAACCTAGCAAAGAAAGACATTCTGCGACATTCAAAGGCAGCATCACATTGCATGGGTTCTTGCGTGACTGGGCAATTGGCAATAACATGACCTGGCATACCACACCTAAAACATTTAACCACACGATTATCAACCCATTTGGGCAGCATAGACCGTTCTAGCCCCATTGGCCTGTTTCCAGGGCCAGTGTTTACAGTCTCTCCAGCCTTGCGTTCTCTTAACCGCCCAGCAACGTTTTCCCACGGAACAGTCTTACCAGTCTTTACTGAAGGGCGCTGTCGAGGATCTATGGGTTGCTGGGTGGTCATCAGTAGTTCCTCTGCTGCCAAATACCGCTCTACCATGTCCACTAATTGGTCAGCAGTACCCGGGTTTCCATGGCTCACCCACTTGCGCAGGACCATGGGCAAAGATCTCAAGTAGCGGTCCATGACGACTCTTTCCACCATCTGGGGACCAGTTAATGTCTCTGGCTGTAGCCATTTTTTTGTTAGCTGAATAAGGTCGTGCATCTGGGAGCGCGGAGGCTTCTCCATGGCGTACAGCCAACGGTGCACCCGTTGTGCTCGTACTGACAGCGTGACTCCCAGGCGGGTCAGGATCTCAGTCTTTAGTTTATCATAGTCCCGAGCCTCAGCAGGGCTTAAATCAAAGTAAGCTTTTTGGGGCTCACCTGACAGGAAAGGTGCCAGCAGACTGGCCCACTGTGCTTTCGGCCAGTTCTCACGCTCGGCAGTCCTTTCAAACGTGGTCAGATAGGCCTCCACATCATCAGCCTCTGTCATTTTCTGCAGGAAGTGACTGGCTCGTATAGAACTAGAGCTGGTTGGAGCACTGACGGCCACATCTCCAACCCGAGCTGCAAGTCTCTGCACCACTTCTGCTAAGGCCTCTCTATCCTGACGCTGTTGCCTGTAAAGTTCATCAACAACTGCCTGCTGTTGTCTCTTATTTTCCTCCATTGCCACCTGCTGCTGTCGGTTGGCCTCCTGCTGAGCCGCTGTAGCTTGCAGCAAGGCTTTAAGCAGATCCTCCATGTCAACAGATTTTTCAGGCGGCTTTGCAGCTGCTTTCACCCAGGACATATATCAAACCCTCAGGGGTGAGTCTCAGTAACTTCACACTGGGCTGTATCTGCATAAACCACCGTTTTCTGCAGGCCTCACAAAGCTGCTGCTTTCACTTATGCGCAGAACGGCCTGCTCGCATTCTCCACCAAGTTGTAACACTGTAGGGGTGCAAGGTGCCTTTTCCTGGGGAATATGGCAGCACGCAGCAGTTGAGGAACAACACAAGTCCAGTTTCTGGTACAACTGACCCCGGCCAGTTTTATTGAAACAGAAAATAAAACAAACCCCAAAATAAAAATACCTTGCCTGTCCGGCACTAACTAAACATAAGATGTTCCTAACTGTCACTAAACAAAACACAGAGTTCTTCAGTACATACTGTATAGCTTACTTGCATCAGAAAGCGTGTCTCTCACACACAGATCCTGCAGCCTTCCCAGGCAGTCTGCCCATACTAATCAGGTTAGAAGCACTATATCACTCTTACACAGCTGAAACCCTGATTAGCCCTCTGTGAGGCCAAAGACCCGAACTGGGCCCAATGTCTAGAACTCGCCTTATCTCTCTCTCAGAGCCTTTACCCAGCTTTTACCGCAAACTGAAAAGGTTCAGACAAAACAAAAAGCATTTTTCCTAGAAGTTAACATTTTCTAAAACATGTAAGACAAGAACCTGGGACAAATATACCTGCCCTCAAACACTATCCCAGTGTTCTTGTCACAATATATATATATATATATATATACATACAGTATGTGGTGTTCTCTCCCCTCCCTTACCCCCTAATCCTCTGGTCCCGTAGCCTAACCCTAACCTCCCCCCTTAGTGCCTGACCCTAACCACCCCACAGAGGTGCCTAAACCTAACCCTCCCTCCCCCGGAACCTGGGTCTGGGACTCCAGGTCGACAACAAAAAGGTCGAGACACCTTAGGTCGACGCAAATTGGTCGACACACCTTAGGTCGACATGGACAAAAGGTCGACATGGACAAAAGGTCGACAGGAACAAGGTCGACATGGAAAAAGGTCGACATGAGGTTTTTATGTTTTTTTGGTGTCGTTTTCTTCGTAGAGTGACCGGGAACCCCAATTAGTGCACCGCGTCCCCTCGCATGGCTCGCTTCGCTCGCCATGCTTCAGGCATGGTGCCTTCGCTCCGCTCCACTTCGCTCGGCACAGATTACCGTTCCAATCGTAGTCCACATGGATCGTTAAGTATGAAAAAGTTCAAAAAAAGAAAAAAATTGTGAAAAACTCATGTCGACCTTTTTCCATGTCGACCTTGTTCATGTCGACCTAAGGTGTGTCGACCAATTGGCGTCGACCTAAGGTGTGTCAACCTTTTTGTTGTCGACCTGGAGTCCGAATACCGACCCTAAAACCCCCCCTACCCGGGGTACCTAACCCCCCCCTTCCCCCTGCAGCCTAACACTAACCCCTAGCCTGGCACCTAAACCTAGCCCCCCCACTAAAACTAATCCTCTGGCTATACTTATGGTCGGTGTGCCAGCTGTTGGGATTTTGTCGTCGTCTCCTGGCCCCTTCAGAGTTTTCAGTCGTCGTGATTCTGAAGGGTGTTGGGATTCCGGTGTCAGTATTTCGCTGACTGGGATCCTGACAGCTGGCATTCTGACTGCATCCCACACATTGCCAATGTGTTATATACCACCATGCGTTAGCTGGTAGCAGAAATCAATGTTTCGTCCCCATGCGGTACCTTTATCAAGACAACCAACCTCAGTGCATCGCTCAGTGCAACAGACACACATATACATAGATCTACCTGTGTCAGTGATATTTTTTAGTGTATAGCTCCTTATCAGACTAATACTTATAAGTAATAATTACCTGCCTACATTTTGTAAAGGAGCAACAAAAATGTGAAGGGTTAAAAGTAGAGATGTGCACCGGACATTTTTCAGGTTTTGTGTTTTGGATTCGGTTCCGCGGCCGTGTTTTGGATTCTGACGCGTTTTGGCAAAACCTCCCTGAAAATTTTTTGTCGGATTCGGGTGTTTTTTTTCAAAAAACCCTCAAAAACAGCTTAAATCGTAGAATTTGGGGGTAATTTTGATCCTATAGTATTATTAACCTCAATAACCACAATTTCCACTCATTTCCAGTCTATTCTTAAAACCTCACAATACTATTTTTAGTCCTAAAATTTGCACCGAGGTCGCTGGATGACTAAGCAAAGCGACCCAAGCGGGCGGCACAAACACCTGGCCCATCTAGGAGTGGCACTGCAGTGTCAGACAGGATGGTACGTAAAAAAATTGGCCCCAAACAGCACATGATGCAAAGAAAAGAGAAAAAGAGGTGCACTGTGGTCGCTGGACGGCTAAGCTAAGCGACACAAACACCTCAATATCACAGGAATTATTCATTCTAATCAATGGTATTATTGGTCCAAATCACTGGAAGAAAATGACAAAATCACTGGAATTATTCGTTGTAATCAATGGTATTATTGGTCCAAATCACTGGAAGAAAATGACAAAATCACTGGAATTATTTGTTCTAATCAATGGTATTATTGGTCCAAATCACTGGAAGAAAATGACAAAATCACTGGAATTATTCGTACTAATCAATGGTATTATTGGTCCAAATCACTGGAAGAAAATGACAAAATCACTGGAATTATTTGTAAACATTTGTAGAAAGCGCTGCTTTCTGATTACAGAAATGCTCAGATATTCCTGCGAATCCACAATCCCTTCCCAGAGGAAAAAGAAATTGAGAAACCGTTGTTTGAGAACGTTTGTTCTCTTTCCCTTACAAAAGAACAAACCACTTTCCAAGAAGACTGACGTTTTTGGGATTATGGAGACATAATGTTTTTGAATATAAATCCTAAAGCAGGTGGTGTATTAGAGCAAAAGAGTGCAAGAGACCAGCCATGCAGTTTCAGAAATATTATGACAAAATGTCACTGTAATTCATAAGCACTCATTCCTAACTCTGCTAAGTACTGTTTGGTATACCGTATCTGGCTTCCATGACGTAGTTGTCCATTATTTCAGCTTCCATTGACCTTTTTGAAAGCGGAAGAAGTTATCGATTCTTTTTTTTTATTTTTATTTTCCCCTATTTTTAATTTTCTCCTGCATAGCCCAGTAAAATGTTGCAATGTTAAGTATTGACTTGTGCCTTCTGGGGGTCCACTTCTTCACCAAACCCAGCCAAATCTCATCCTGATTCCTAACCCTCTGTTCCACATTCTCTATGTACCCCATCTGTGTCACCCATGTCTGTCTACCGCTCCCTTTTAGATTGTAAGCTCTTACGAGCAGGGCCCTCTTCCCTCATGTGCTTATATACTGTTGGTCACCAAAATGCTGCACTGTACTACTATATCTACTGCTCACAAAAATGCTGCACAGATATGGAATGGATACTTGCAGTGACACAGAGCTGCAAGATACAGCAATGGCCTACTGTACAACTATATACTGTTAGTCACCAAAATGCTGCACTGTAATACTATATCTACTGCTCACAAAAATGCAGCACAGATATGGAATGGATACTTGCAGTGACACAGAGCTGCAAGATACAGCAATGGCCTACTGTACAACTATATACTGTTAGTCACCAAAATGCTGCACTGTACTACTATATATACTGCTCACAAAAATGCCGCACAGATATGGAATGGATACTTGCAGTGACACAGAGCTGCAAGATACATCAATGGCCTACTGTACTGTACTACTATAATTATTAATATATACTGGTGGTTCCCAGTCCCCACAATGCAGCACACTGATCAGATATTTGCAGCACACTGAGCACAGATATGGAGCATTTTCAGGCAGAGAACGTAGATATTTTCAGCACACTGAGCACAGATTATTTGCAGCACACTGAGCACGGATTACGGAGCTTTTCAGGGAGAGAACGCTGCCACGTCCTCTCCGTTCAATCTCCAATGCACGAGTGAAAATGGCAGCGACGCGCGGCTCCTTATATAGAATACAAATCTCGCGAGAATCCGACAGCGGGATGATGACGTTCAGGCGCGTTCTGGTTAACCGAGCAAGGCGGGAAGATCCGAGGCTGCCTCGGACCCGTGTAAAATAGGTGAAGTTCGGGGGATTCGGATCCCGAGGAACCGAACCCGCTCATCTCTAGTTAAAAGATTAACAAATTATCGTCTGTCATGGGTACAGCGAGTGAGAACATGGAACTTGTAGTTCTCTTTTTCTTCTCCAATTGTGCGTCTATCTTCTTTTCTATTTGGTGTACAACAACAAAACAACATCCCCTTTCTGTCAGATAGATGCACCAAACCTTCTGAAGAGGACACATGGAGAAGTTACCCAGAGCAGTCAATTATCTTCTACTTATCTTTTATCTAGTGCAATCCAGGACCAAATCTAGGGAGTGACAGTGGTGCACCCAGGGTGCAGAGCACTGGGGCCAGCCCAATACTGTCCCACAGCATCTGCAGTTGGAGTGATTGGTGATGAGGACTGCGCAGGGCGGCACAAAGCCTTGTCTGGCACTCTTAGAAGCTTATTGACTGTTATGGGCAACTTCACCTATAGGGCGGGATGTACTGAAAGGAAAATGTGGTCAAAAATCTGAAAACTGATGTTTTCTGAGATTTGGCCACATTTCCCATAAGTACCAAGCTCCAGACTGCGATAATTTCTGGAGTTTGGACTTGGTGGGCAACACCGTCTATAACCCAATAGAAGCAGAAGGGCTTATCTTTGTATTTCGTCTGAGAGGGATCCAATCGCCTTCCAGTGTACACAAAGGACAGCTCTTATTGTGATTCTAGGTACATACCGGTATGTACCCAATAAGTGGTGGGAAGTATCCACAATGCGATGAGTAGTAAATCTTGCCCATTCTCTTTAGAAGACCCTTATACATCTTTCCCTACATGGCAACACTTGCAAGTTTGGGGTGTGGCTAAGGAAGACAGAGGAGTGGCTAGAGGAGTCAGGGGTGTGGCTTGGGCAGGCTGATTGCGACACTGATAGTGTCACGGTAGGGAGATTAATGTTTCTCACAGTACTGTGATGATGTTTGATAACGTTGCACCCAACAATCTAATAACATCTTCTATAAAGTTGTCCGTACATCTTGCCCAAACACGGGAACCAACTTTTAAAAATGACTGGGCATACTCTTGATAATCTTGAGTGAAAAAGTTAGTGTCCGCCAAAATACTGAAGGTTCTCATTCTCAAGCATCCATAGGGGTGTATTTTAATAACTGTCAGAAGCTGCTGTCTTGTTGGAAAGACGGCAGCTTTCTACTGAAGTAGGTCGGAAGGGGTTCCGACCTATTCAATAGTGGCTGATTCTTTCCGACAAGCTGGGAATTCCCAACTTGTCGGAAAACACGTGGATCGATGGAATCGCCGCCGATCCACGTGCTTCTATCGGAAATGGGGCCAAATTCGACAGGCACCTCTCTCACTGCAGCACCTCCCCCCGCCGCTGCAGACATGTTCCCCCACAGCCAGCTCCCCCCGCCGGCCGCCGATGTGAGCTCTCCCTGCCGCCCGCAGGCACATCTCTCCCTGCTGCCAGCTCCTCCTGCCGCCACCGATCTCTGCCCCCCCCCCACCGACCAGCTTACCCCCACCACCGTCCAACTCTCACCCGCCGACATCTGCGCACCTGGCCGCTGCTGTGGGCGCATCTGCAGCCCCTGACAGCAGCGGCACGACGGGTCCCTGTGTACGGCCAAATCTGACAGTGGGATTTGTCCGTCCATTGAATAGGGGCTGTCGTATCCATTCCGACAACTGCATGTCGGAATGGATCCGACTCTTATTGAATATACCCCATAGACTATATACTGTAGCTTTAGGAACTTGAAGCTTATTCACTGGGTCTGGGCAGTTACATATCCTAATAATACCCACTGCCCCCACCCTAATAGACAGGGGGGGTGGGACAGTGCTTTCTCATTTGAACATGGACAGCTCTCCGCCATGTTCCAGACTCTTTATTAACTGTAAAAGTCCTTGCGCCATTTCCGCATCCCATTCTTCTCCTGTCCATTACTCTGCTCCACCATCCCAGGGCGCTCTCAAATCCCGGCCATTGTTGCCCTGCAATAAGTAAAGGTCACTATCACTGCCATTTCCCACTAAAATCTGTAATTGTATCACTGTTTTCAAAGCATCAATAATAACACTGCGACTAGGGCGCAAAAATCACGCTGTATTGATGCGGCGTGTTTAGTGTCATAATAATGACTTTGCCTGTATTTGATTTCAGAAGCTCAAATAATAATAGCAAAGATGTTTCCGGCGTCGATATCCTGACCGCCGGGATTCCAACAGCCGGTAATTTAACCGCATACCGGCTGCAGTCTTGCTAAGTGAAACCATTGATACAGTTTAGCAAATGTTCAGCGACAGCCGAAAACTGGGGATTTTTTTTGTGCCGGGGAGACTGAGGCAAGAAATTAATTCTAGGAAGTAATTCTTATAGATTGGCTGGGACTGTTTTCCGAGGCATCAAGCTGAAATGTCACATTTATAGTGTAAACAACCGATGCAGGTTTGAGCACTGATAAAGCTACTGTGCACACTCAGCCTGAGGTCTTATTACCTTGTCTGGCAGTGTATTATAACTGCCTAATGAACAGACCTTTGTGTGTCATTACTTACCGCATGTTGCAACATTGATTTGTCATTTTCTGCTCATTTCTTACTGTTCTTACTGTACTACCATATTGTTTAAAGAATTTCTAATTATAGCTAAGCTTCTAAAAGCAGGCTGTATCAGTAAATGAGCGGGTATGCCGAGAGTTAACGGGAAAATGAATGCCCTAATTTAAACTATATATCTTATATCTATGGCGTCCTATCTTTGCTACAGCATGTCCTCAAAAATACCTACAACCAAGGGTTCTGTTATGCTGGGGGGGGGTTTCATTAATCTGGAGAACTAATTTGAGATATTTGAAAATGTAATAATATGGACTAGCTGATTGCAAACGCTTGTCATCTGTGCTTATGGTTAAGGAGTGATGTATCGAGCCTTGGAGAGAGATAAAGTCCAGAAGTTGCCCAATGAAAACAGCTTTTAACTGTCATGTCTAGATAAATGACAGAATTTTGAGAATTCTCCTCCAGTTGCCCATTAGCTTAATGTGAAAAGGGTGTGAAAACAGCAGTTTGAGGGTTTTGAACCATCCATCAGAAACCATTGGTGGTTGAGCCAACAATGAGAAAGTTGTTGATGGTCAACCCTATGATAATACAACCAACAGCATTGAAACGGTGTGTGACCAAACCCATAGGGAGCTCAGTAGGAATCTCAGGAGCTTGTTGTGTCTTGTGATATAGATAGAGAAGACCTGGGACCAGTTGGAAAGACAGGTGGTCTGTCCGGTCAGATCTGGCTTCCGCTTGGTGGAGCTTGGGGACGTCCTGCACGACAGAAAGACAGAAGATTGCTACAGTGGCCAGTTAGAGAACGGAGGGTTTCTATTCCCTGAAAAGCTGCAACCATGCCAAGTGACCGTACAGAATGGCTGTGGAAGGGACTATTGTATTACGCGGACTGTGTTCATTGTGTTATAACTCTACAGTGAAAGTACACATTTGATAGAGAGGGGCAAAGACTTAAGAAAGCACTGCCCATATTGCTACCGCCAAGTGCAGCTGAATATGTTTCAAACTTTGGATTTCTTGGAGTATTTACTTGGACCTGGCACCCACAACTTAGTCGCTGACCAATAGGTTTGCAGCTTTTGAGACAAAGGAACCTAATGCATAATATTTTATATGTGTTACTTATGCTATATATTTAAATGATATAAGGTATGTCTCTGTTGGTTAATACAAGACAATACAATACAACAAGACAATACAACACAAATACAAGAATGCAACAAAAATAATGGTTAATAATAGAGATGAGCGGGTTCGGTTCTCCGAGATCCGAACCCCCCGATCTTCACCTATTTTACACGGGTCCGAAGCAGCCTTGGATCTTCCCGCCTTGCTCGGTTAACCCGAACGCGCCCGAACGTCATCATCCTGCTGTCGTATTCTCGCAAGATTCGTATTCTGTATAAAAAGCCGCGCATCGCCGCCATTTTCACTTGTGCATTGGAGATTGAACGGAGAGGACGTGGCTGCATTCTCTCCCTGAAAAGCTCCGTATCTGTGCTCAGTGTGCTGCAAATATCTGTGCTCGGTGTGCTGCAAATATCTGTGCTCAGTGTGCTGAAAATATCTATGTTCTCTGCCTGAAAACGCTCCATATCTGTGCTCAGTGTGCTGCAAATATCTGTGCTCAGTGTGCTGCATTGTGGGGACCACCAGTCAGGGCCGGCAACAGGGGGGGTCAAAGGGGACACCTGTACCGGGCCCCAAGACTAAGAGGGGCCCCAAGGATATGCCACTTAGTGGCCAGCAGTGATGTAAGCCGTCTTGTCCAAAAAGGGCAGCGAGCTGTAGGCGGAGTGACAGGAACCTCTCACAGTGACCGTGCGGCGCGAGTGTGCACCCACTCTTCTGGGTCCAGCTCAGTTATGGGACATGGCAGCTTCCCTGGCCAGGATTCCCGTGCCCTGCGCCGGTGGTGTGCTTCTAGTGGGTTGTGAGGGCTGCATGGTACCTGCTGTGCGGTGTGAGGGTCTAGGTCAGGCATTCCCAACCACGGTCCTCAAGGCACACCAACAGTGCAGGTTTTAGTGATATCCAGGCTTCAGCACAGGTCACTTAATTAGTAGCTCAGTTATTTTGATTTAACCACCTGTGCTGCAGCCTGGATATCACTAAAACCTGCACTGTTAGTGTGCCTTGAGGGCCGCGGTTGGGAATGCCTGGTCTAGGTACTGGGTAGTGCAGCGCAGGCGAGTCTTTCCCCACGTTAAGAGTGGCTTATATATAATTTGGGGGGGCCCCAGAGATATCACTGTACCGGGCCCCAACATTTCTGTTGCCAGCCCTGCCACCAGTATATAATTATAGTAGTACAGTACAGTAGGCCATTGCTGTATCTTGCAGCTCTGTGTCAAGTATACTATCTCTGTGCTGCATTAATGTGAGCAGTATATAGTAGGACAGTGCAGCATTTTGGTGAACAGCAGTATACATATAGTACAGTACAGTAGGCCATTGCTATTGATATATTACTAGCATATAAATCCACACATTAAAAAATGGAGAACAAAAATGTGGAGGGTAAAATAGGGAAAGATCAAGATCCACTTCCACCTCGTGCTGAAGCTGCTGCCACTAGTCATGGCCGAGACGATGAAATGCTATCAACGTCGTTTGCCAAGGCCATTGCCCAATGTCATAGTAGAGAGCATGTAAAATCCAAAAAACAAAAGTTCAGTAAAATTACCCAAAAATCTAAATTAAAAGCGTCTGAGGAGAAGCGTAAACTTGCCAATATGCCATTTACGACACGGAGTGGCAAGGAACGGCTGAGGCCCTGGCCTATGTTCATGGCTAGTGGTTCAGCTTCACATGAGGATGGAAGGACTTATCCTCCCGCTAGAAAAATTAAAAGACTTAAGCTGGCAAAAGCACAGCAAAGAACTGTGCATTCTTCTAAATCACAAATCCCCAAGGAGAGTCCAATTGTGTCGGTTGCGATGCCTGACCTTCCCAACACTGGACGGGAAGAGGTGGCTCCTTCCACCATTTGCACACCCCCTGCAAGTGCTGGAAGGAGCACCCACAGTCCAGTTCCTGATAGTCAAATTGAAGATGTCACTGTTGAAGTACACCAGGATGAGGATATGGGTGTTGCTGGCGCTGAGGAGGAAATTGACAAGGAGGATTCTGATGGTGAGGTGGTTTGTTTAAGTCAGGCACCCGGGGAGACACCTGTTGTCCGTGGGATGAATATGGCCATTGACATGCCCGGTCAAATTACAAAAAAAAATCACCTGTTCGGTGTGGAATTATTTTAACATAAATGCGGACAACAGGTGTCAAGCCGTGTGTTGCCTTTGGCAAGCTGTAATAAGTAGGGGAGCGCATTCATCAGAAGTCATTGACAAGTTCAAAAACTTTGGGTGACAGCGGAAGAAGTCCACTGACAACTAAATCCCAAGCTCCTGCAAACCACACCACTAACTCCCTCAGTGTCAATTTCCTCCTTAGACAGGAAAGCCAATAGTCCTGCAGGCCATGTCACTGGCAAGTCTGACGAGTCCTCTCCTAACTGGGATTCCTCTGATGGATCCTTGAGTATAACGCCTACTGCTGCTGGTGCTGCTGTTGTTGCTGCTGTGAGTCGATTGTCATCCCAGAGGGGAAGTCGGAAGACCCAGAGCCGGCCATAGGCATAGGCAAACTAGGCAATTGCCTAGGGCATTTGATATGCCTAGGGGCATCATCAGCTTCTGCTGATTAAAATGATATGCAGCATGCCTATATTCTGTGTGTAGCATTTTATATGCAGATACAGCCACAGTCTCACACAGTATATAGGCATGCTGCATATCATTTTAATCAGCAGAAGCTGCTTGTGCATCCTAGCCACATAACAATGCAAATAAGATGCATTTTCATTAAAAAAATGTGCCCAATGTTAGCATTGAGGCAAGATTTATGAGGACACATCCGTATCCAAGCAGAGGCAGAGGTCACAGTGTTAGTGGCAGTGTGAGTGCTGTGTGCATGTGAGTGGGTTGGTTGTGCAGTAGTGTTCGGAATATGAGTTAGGAGCATTCTTTGTGTCATGTAAAAATGCATTAATAATGTGCCACATATGTGTAAAGGGCACTATGTGTGTCATTATGTGTATAAGGGCATTAATAATGTGCGGCATATGTGTAACAGGGTACTACTGTATGTGTGTCATTATGTGTATAGGGGCACTAATAATGTGCAGCAAATGTGTAGGGGCACTATGTGTGTCATTATGTGTATAAGGGCATTAATAATGTGCTGCATATGTGTAAGGGACATTACAGTATATGTAAAAGGGCATTAATAAAGGTTGTCATAATATGTAAGGTGCATTATGTTTATAAGGACATTAATAATGTGTCTCATATGTGTAAGGGGCATTACTCTGTGGCATTATGTGTATAAGGTGCTCTACTATGTGGCGTTGCATATAGAAAGGGCACTACTGTGTCGTCTAATGTGAATAAAGAGCAATAGGGTGTGGTGTAATGTGAATAAGGAGCAATTCAGTGTGATGTAATGTGAATAAGGGGCTCTACTGTGAGGAGTAACGTTTATAAGGTAAAATGATACTACTGTTGGATGTAATATGAATTATGGACACTATCGCATGATCAAATGAGAATAAAGTTGCAGTACTGTGTGGCGTAATTGGAATTGGGGTTACTATTGTGTGGCCATGCCACTTGCCAGCAAAAACACACCCCTTTTTGGGCTGAGCGCCAAATGTGCGAACTGCTCCTATTTAAAATATAGGGGGTACAAACAACAAAATAAGGACTGCTATGGGTGAGGGGTGATGGTGCTGGGAAAGAAGTGCAAGGTCAGAGGCGGAAACAGCAGTGGTGCTAGGGGGCATCAGCCAAAATCTTGCCTAGGGCATCATATTGGTTAGGGCCGGCTCTGGGAAGACCACTTGTACTACTTCCAGAAAGCAATTGACTGTCCAACAGTCCTTTGCGAGGAAGATGAAATATCACAGCAGACATCATGCTGCAAAGCGGATAACTCAGGCCTTGGCAGCTGTGTTGGTGTTAAACGTGTGTCCGGTATCCACCGTTAATTCACAGGGAATAAGAGAATTTCTTGAGGTAGTGTGTCCCCGGTAACAAATGCCATCTAGGTTCCACTTCTCTAGGCAGGCGATACCGAGAATGTACACAGACGTCAGAAAAAGACTCACCAGTGTCCTAAAAAATGCAGTTGTACCCAATGTCCACTTAACCACGGACATGTGGACAAGTGGAGCAGGGCAGACTCAGGACTATATGACTGTGACAGCCCACTGGGTAGATGTATTGCCTCCCGCAGCAAGAACAGCAGCAGCGGCACCAGTAGCAGCATCTCGCAAACGCCAACTCGTTCCTAGGCAGGCTACGCTTTGTATCACCGCTTTCCATAAGAGGCACACAGCTGACAACCTCTTACGGAAACCGAGGAACATCATCGCAGAATGGCTTACCCCAATTGGACTCTCCTGGGGATTTGTGACATCGGACAACGCCACCAATATTGTGCATGCATTACATGTGGGCAAATTCCAGCACGTCCCATGTTTTGCACATACATTGAATTTGGTGGTGCAGAATTATTTAAAAAACGACAGGGGCGTGCAAGAGATGCTGTCGGTGGCCCGAAGAATTGCGGGCCACTTTCGGCATTTAGCCAGCGTGTGCCAAAGACTGGAGCACCAGCAAACACTCCTGAACTTGCCCCGTCATCAGCTGAAGCAAGAGGTGGTAACGAGGTGGAATTCAACCCTCTATATGCTTCAGAGGATGGAGGAGCAGCAAAAGGCCATTCAAGCCTATACATCTGCCTACGATAAAGGCAAAGGAGGGGGAATGCACCTGACTCAAGCGCAGTGGAGAATGATTTCAACATTGTGCAAGGTTCTGCAACCCTTTGAACTTGCCACACGTGAAGTCAGTTCAGACACTGCCAGCCAGTCAGGTCATTCCCCTCATCAGGCTTTTGCAGAAGCAGCTGGAGAGATTGAAGGAGGAGCTAAAACAGAGCGATTCCGCTAGGCATGTGGGACTTGTGGATGGAGCCCTTAATTCGCTTAACCAGGATTCACAGGTGGTCAATCTGTTGAAATCAGAGCACTACATTTTGGCCACCGTGCTCGATCCTAGGTTTAAAGCCTATGTTGTATCTCTCTTTCCAGCAGACACAAGTCTGCACATGTTTAAAGACCTGCTGGTGAGACACTTGTCAAGTCAAGTGGAACGTGACCCGTCAACAGCTCCTCCTTCACATTTTCCCGCAACTGGGGCTGCGAGGAAAAGGATAAGAATTCCGAGCCCACCCGCTGGTGGTGATGCAGGGCAGTCTGGAGCGAGTGCTGACATCTGGTCTGGACTGAAGGACCTTCCAACGATTACTGACATGTCGTCTACTGTCACTGCATATGATTCTGTCACCATTGAAAGAATGGTGGAGGATTATATGAGTGACAGCATCCAAGTAGGCACGTCAGACAGTCCGTACGTATACTGGCAGGAAAAAGAGGCAATTTGGAGGCCCTTGCACAAACTGGCTTTATTTTACCTAAGTTGCCCCCCCTCCTGTGTGTACTCCGAAAGAGTGTTTAGTGCTGCCGCTCACCTTGTCAGCGATCGGCGTACGAGGTTACTTCCACAAAATGTGGAGATGATGTTTATCAAAATTAATTATAATCAATTCCTCCGTGGAGACATTCACCAGCAATTGCCTCCAGAAAGTACACAGGGACCTGAGATGGTGGATTCCAGTGGGGACGAATTAATACTCTGTGAGGAGGGGGATGTACACAGTGAAAGGGGTGAGGAATCGGAGGATGAGGAGGAGGTGGACATCTTGCCTCTGTAGAGACAGTTTGTGCAAGGAGAGATTGATTGCTTCTTTTTTGGTGGGGGCCCAAACCAACCAGTCATTTCATCCACAGTCGTGTGGCAGACCCTGTGGCTGAAATTATGGGTTTGTTAAAGTGTGCATGTCCTGTTTCTACAACATAAGGGTGGGTGGGAGGGTGGGTGGGAGGGCCCAAGGACAATTCCATCTTGCACCTCTTTTTTTTTTTTAAATCTCTGCATCATGTGATGTTTGGTGCTAATTTTTTGAAGTGCCATCCTGTCTGACACTGCAGTGCCACTCCTAGATGGGCCAGGTGTTTGTGCCGCCCTCTTGTGTCGCTTAGCTTAGTCATCCAACGACCTCTGTGCAAATTTTAGGAATAAAAATAATATTGTGAGGTGTTCAGAATAGACTGGAAATGAGTGGAAATTATGGTTATTGAGGTTAATAATACTATGGGATCAAAATTACACCCAAATTCTATGATTTAAGCTGTTTTTGAGGGTTTTTTTTTTTTTTTTTTTAAACACCCGAATCCGAAACACACCCGAATCCGACGAAAAATTTTCAGGGTGGTTTTGCCAAAATGCGTCCGAATCCAAAACACGGTCGCGGAACCGAATCCAAAACCAAAACACATAACCCGAAAAATTTCCGGTGCACATCTCTAGTTAATAATGGTATAGATTAAGATAAGAAAAAAAACAACGGCACTCCATTCTATATGCCGGGGTCAGGAAATGTATAGCACTCCAGCTACTGTGGACCTACACCTCCCAGCACGCTCTGCCACAGTTAGGCATGCTAAAAGTATGGCAGTACATGCTGGGAGTTGTAGTTCCACAGCAGCTGCCTACCTGAACAGGACGTTTATTTAGCATCAGCAACAATTCAGGTCATTTTGACCCTTTCTCAGGCTATATACTATATCTATATATCTCTATAAATATTTATGTTTTTACAGCTTCACCAGGAGATAGATAGATAGATAGATAGATAGATAGATAGATAGATAGATAGATAGATAGATAAATGTGCATTAAAAACAGCCTTGTTGCACATTTTGCAAACCCATAAAATAGGAAAAGTACTTAATTTTCAGCTGCAGACTTAGTAATAAATCTTTGCACGCGTTTCTATCTGAATATGTAGAAGCCATCTATCACCATCCTGTATGAATGCAATAGAATCCTTGATTAAATTAAAAGAATTCGCATAAATGCTACCATAAGAAAAATACTGCTGTGCCAAATGCCAGGGTGGTGCTTATGTTGCAGATTTTCCTCCTCGCGTTCAGTCAGATCTCATCATTCACTGATTTAGACTGAAAACACCCGTCTCCTCCTGTAACAGATATAGGAAAGATTATCTACTAAAGAAAAGGTTACCATCATGTGCAGTCTTGTTTACAATTTCAGAATCAGAATCAGCTTTATTGGCCAGGTGTACTCATGTACACTAGGAATTTTTTGCGGTACAATGCATCGCCAAGCAGCAACATGAAGGGGGAATACATAGCATGAAAAGGGGTCAGAGGCGTAACTAGGGTTTCCGGAGCCCAGGGCACCGCTCCCCCCCCCCCAAAAAAAAAAAAAAAAAAAAAAAAAAATTAATAATCAAAAACATAAAATCAACGACGCGCACCCAAAAAAATGGCATGTCCACGCACCAGAAGGGGCGTGGTCACATACCTGAAGGGGTATGGCCACTGAAAATGGGGCATGCCAACATGACTGTCACCTACCCCCTGTGTCGCCTCTCAGCACACTATCACCTACCCCTTGTGTCGTCTCTCAGCACACTGGCCCTCATTCCGAGTTGTCCACTCGCTAGCAGATTTTAGCAGCATTGCACACGCTAGGCCACCGCCCTCTGGGAGTGTATCTTCGCTTAGCAGAATTGTGAACGAAAGATTAGCAGAATTGCGAATAGAAAATTCTTAGCAGTTTCTGAGTAGCTCAAGACTTACTCCTACACTGCGATCAGCTCAGCCCGTTTCGTTCCTGGTTTGACGTCACAAACACGCCCTGCGTTCGGCCAGCCACTCCCCCGTTTCTCCAGACACTCCAACGTTTTATCCTGGCACGCCTGCGTTTTTCCGCACACTCCCAGAAAACGGTCAGTTTCCGCCCAGAAACACCCACTTCCTGTCAATCACACTCCGATCACTTCAACGATGAAAATTCTTTGTTCGGCCGTGAGTAAATCTACTAAGTTTTGTGCTAAAATACTTAGCGCATGCGCACTGTGTACCATGCGCATGCGCATTTTTGCCTTAATCGCTCCGTTGCGAAAATCGGCAACGAGCGAACAACTCGGAATGACCACCACTATCACCTACCTCTTGTGTCGCCTCACAGCACTCCTTCATTCAATTTTTGCACATTACGGCAGTAGAGTCCCCTTTTTACACAGTACGCAGGCAGAGTCCCCTTTTTACACAGTACGTAGGTAGAGTCCCCTATTTACACAGTATGCAGGCAGAGTCCCCTTTTTACACAGTACGTAGGTAGAGTCCCCTATTTACACAGTACGCAGGCAGAGTCCCCTTTTTACACAGTACGCAGGCAGAGTCCCCTTTTTACACAGTACGCAGGCAGAGTCCCCTTTTACACAGAACACACAGTGCCAGATACACATTGCCCCACAGTGCCAGATACACATTGCCCCACAGTGCCAGATACACATTGCCCCAGAGTGCCAGATACACATTGCCCCACATTGCCAGATACACATTGCCCCTCAGTGACAGATACATATTACTCCACAGTGCCAGATACACATTGCCCCACAGTGCCAGATACATATTACCCCACAGTGCCAGATACACATTGCCCCACAGTGCCAGATACATATTACCCCACAGTGCCAGATACACATTGCCCCACAGTGCCAGATACATATTACCCCACAGTGCCAGATACACATTGCCCCACAGTGCCAGATACACATTGCCCCACAGTGCCAGATACATATTATCCCACAGTGCCAGATACACATTGCCCCACAGTGCCAGATACATATTACCCCACAGTGCCAGATACACATTGCCCCACAGTGCCAGATACATATTACCCCACAGTGCCAGATACACATTGCCCCACAGTGCCAGCTACACATTGCCCCACAGTTCCAGATACACAAATGCCCCACAGTGCCAGATACATATTACCCCACAGTGCCAGATACACATATGTCCCAAACTGTGCCAGATACAAATATGCCCCCAGCGGTGCCAGATACACATATGCCCACAGCGGTGCCAGATAAACATATACCCCCAGCGGTGCCAGATACACATATGCCCCCAACAGTGCCAGATACACATATGCCCCCAGTGGTGCCAGATACATATATGACCTCAGCGGTGCCAGATACATATATGCCCCCAGCGGTGCCAGATACATATATGCCCCCAGTGGTGCCATATACACAAATTCCCCCAGCGGTGCCAGATACATATATGCCCTCAGCAGTGACAGATACATATATGCCCCCAGCGGTGCCAGATACATGTATGCCCCCAGTGGTGCCAGATACATATGCCCCCAGCGGTGCCAGATACATATATGCCCCCAGTGGTGCCAGATACATATGCCCCCAGTGGTGCTAGATACATATATACCCCCAGCGGTGCCAGATACATATGTTCCCAGCTGTGCCAGATACATATGTCCCTAGCTGTGCCAGATACATATGCCCCCAGTGGTGCCAGATACATATGCCCCCAGTGGTGCCAGATACATATGCCCCCAGTGGTGCCAGATACATATATACCACCAGTGGTGCCAGATACGTATGTCCCCAGCAGTGCCAGATACATATGTCCCCTACTGTGCCAGATACATATGCCCCCAGTGGTGCCAGATACATGTGCCCCCAGATACATATGCCCCCAGTGGTGTCAGATACATGTGCCCCCAGCGGGGCCAGATACATATATGCCCCACAGTGCCAGATACACATTGCCCCACAGTGCCAGATACACATTGCCCCACAGTGCCAGATACATATTACCCCACAGTGCCAGATACACATTGCCCCACAGTGCCAGATACATATTACCCCACAGTGCCAGATACACATTGCCCCACAGTGGCAGATACATATTACCCCACTGTGCCAGATACACATTGCCCCACAGTGCCAGATACATATTACCCCACAGTGCCAGATACACATTGCCCCACAGTGCCAGCTACACATTGCCCCACAGTTCCAGATACACAAATGCCCCACAGTGCCAGATACATATTACCCCACAGTGCCAGATACACATATGTCCCAAACTGTGCCAGATACAAATATGCCCCCAGCGGTGCCAGATACACATATGCCCACAGCGGTGCCAGATAAACATATACCCCCAGCGGTGCCAGATACACATATGCCCCCAACAGTGCCAGATACACATATGCCCCCAGTGGTGCCAGATACATATATGACCTCAGCGGTGCCAGATACATATATGCCCCCAGCGGTGCCAGATACATATATGCCCCCAGTGGTGCCATATACACAAATTCCCCCAGCGGTGCCAGATACATATATGCCCTCAGCAGTGACAGATACATATATGCCCCCAGCGGTGCCAGATACATGTATGCCCCCAGTGGTGCCAGATACATATGCCCCCAGCGGTGCCAGATACATATATGCCCCCAGTGGTGCCAGATACATATGCCCCCAGTGGTGCTAGATACATATATACCCCCAGCGGTGCCAGATACATATGTTCCCAGCTGTGCCAGATACATATGTCCCTAGCTGTGCCAGATACATATGCCCCCAGTGGTGCTAGATACATATATACCCCCAGCGGTGCCAGATACATATGTTCCCAGCTGTGCCAGATACATATGTCCCTAGCTGTGCCAGATACATATGCCCCCAGCTGTACTCACCCTCCTCTGCTGTTGTCAACTTCTGTCTCTGATGCTGAGGAGAGGAGAGCGCAGCGTGCTTCTTTCCTGTGCCTCACTCACTGTGTCCCTGGCTGTCAGCCAATCAAAGCTCACGGCCGGCAGCCAATCAAGAGCCGGTTCGCAAGACAGATTGGCTGACAGCCGAGAGAAATTTTAAATGTCTGCCAGAAACAGGGACACAGTGAGGGGAAGGAGAGACGCACACTGCGCTCTCATTCCTTCAGCATCAGAGACGGGAATTGGCAGCGGCAGCAGAAGGCGTGTGTGTGTGGGTACCGGACATTAGGGGGTGCCTGTACGCACCAGGCACCTCCCGTGCGCACGCCTATGAGTAGCGGGGGCGAGTAGGCATGAAGCCCTGGCCGCCGCCGCCGCCACCCTTTGCTGGGCCTATCAAGGCGCTCAGGGCACGTGCCCTGCTCAACCCCACTTAGTTACGCTTCTGGAAGGGGGAAAACTTAGCATACATTACAAACATTACACGTATGAGTTCATGCTGCACATTGCAGCTGTACAATAGACTCGCCATATTAGACATATTATACATGTTAGACTTTTTATATATTGTTCAGCTGGTGGACAGCTAGTGGGAAGAAGCTTTTAATGGATCTGGTCGACTTCGTGGGAATGGATCTGAAGCGTCTGCCAGATGGAAACAGTTCAAACAGTTTGTGACCTGGGTGCTGCATATCTGTCACGATTTTCTACGCTCACTTTGTGGCACTTGATTCCTGGATGGGATGGAGGTCAGCCCCAACAATCTTTTCAGCTGTCCTCAACACCCTTTGCAGCCTCCGTCTGTCACTCATTGGCAGATCCATACAAGATTGTGATCGAGGAACATAGGACCGATTCTACGATCGCTGTGTAGAAGATGAGCAGCAGCTTCTGTGGGGTGTTGAATTTCCTGATTTGCCTCAGAAAGAACATCCGCTGCTGGGCCTTCTTTACAACAGTGCTTATGTTGGGTTCCCATTTGAGGTCTTGGGAAATTTTAACCCTAGGAATTTGAAGGAGTCGAACCACGAAACCACGCTGACGGCTATTATGAGTGGTTGCATGGCATTGGCATTCCTTCTGAAGTCCACCACCATCTCAACTGTTTTGAGGGGATTTAGGTCAAGGTTATTCCTGCCACACCACTGCGTTAGCCGTTCCACTTCGTGTCTGTATGCAGATCGTGTTCGTCCTTGATTAAGCTGATGACGGTGGTGTCGTCTGCAAATTTTATAATTTTTACTGATAGCTGATTTATAATTTTTTCAGATAGCTCAGGGTTCCCATATTGTAGGACACCCCTTTATTTCTCGATGCACCCTAGGGGGGGTCATGTATGTCTGGAAATCTGGCGCCAGTTCACTCAAAAGACTATTGAAAATGTAAGTTTTACAGGTAATTTTTTTTAAAAGAGAGAACATTTTACATTTCGTTTCACAAATTCACCTCCTCTCATTTCTTTGTGTCATAGAAATATTATGGGGGATATGATAAAAAAAATACAGATTGAGGAAAGGCAGTACAAATGGCAGAAGGAAAGGTTACTTTTGTTTTCATTCATGTTTTCCTAAGAGACACTCAGACTCAGAAAACTGTTCTAAAAAACCTCCCTGAACTTTAATTTTGTACAATAGGTGACTAATAAAGTTATTCTAAAGATTTGAATAAGGATGATGTCATACAGTAATTTTTGGCAAAATTAAAATTTTTTATCCAGTGTTACCAAATAACATTATCCAATGTTATTTGGTATTCTTACTAAAATATTGGGCGGGATATAATTCCTCCCGAGTTCAGCTAATGTGCGGAATGCCGACTGAACTCGGACGTTTAAAGGGGAAATCAGTTACAAGTAGAGATGAGCGGGTTCGGTTTCTTTGAATCCGAACCCGCACGAACTTCACTTTTTTTTCCACGGGTCCGAGCGACTCGGATCTTCCCGCCTTGCTCGGTTAACCCGAGCGCGCCCGAACGTCATCATGACGCTGTCGGATTCTCGCGAGGCTCGGATTCTATCGCGAGACTCGGATTCTATATAAGGAGCCGCGCGTCGCCGCCATTTTCACTCGTGCATTGAGATTGATAGGGAGAGGACGTGTCTGGCGTCCTCTCCATTAGAATAGAGATAGATAGATTAGATAGAGAGAGATTGTGCAGAGTCGCAGACAGAGTTAGTTTACCACAGTCAGTGACCAGTGCAGTTGCTAGTTAACTTTTATTTAATATAATATATCCGTTCAGTTCTCTCTGCTATATCCGTTCTCTGCCTGAAAAAAAAAACGATACACAGCACAGTCAGTCACACAGTGTGACTCAGTCTGTGTGCACTCAGCTCAGCCCAGTGTGCTGCACAGTCATCAATGTATAAATTAAAAGCTTATAATTAATTGTGGGGGAGACTGGGGAGCACTGCAGGTTGTTAGCAGGAGCCAGGAGTACAATTATATTAATTAACAGTGCACACTTTTGCTGCAGGAGTGGTGACCAGTGCCTGACCACCAGTATAGTATTGTTGTATACTACTAATATCTCTTTAAATATCAACCAGTCTATATTAGCAGCAGACACAGTACAGTGCGGTAGTTCACGGCTGTGGCTACCTCTGTGTCGGCACACGGCAGGCAGTCCGTCCGACCAGAATTGTATTATTTATTATTATATACCTACCACCTAACCGTGGTTTTTTTTTCATTCTTTATACCGTCATAGTGTCATCCTAATTGTTACGAGTATACTACTATCTCTTTATCAACCAGTGTACAGTGCGGTAGTTCACGGCTGTGGCTACCTCTGTGTCGGCACACGGCAGGCAGTCCGTCCGACCAGAATTGTATTATTTATTATTATATACCTACCACCTAACCGTGGTTTTTTTTTCATTCTTTATACCGTCATAGTGTCATCCTAATTGTTACGAGTATACTACTATCTCTTTATCAACCAGTGTACAGTGCGGTAGTTCACGGCTGTGGCTACCTCTGTGTCGGCACACGGCAGGCAGTCCGTCCGACCAGAATTGTATTATTTATTATTATATACCTACCACCTAACCGTGGTTTTTTTTCCATTCTTTATACCGTCATAGTGTCATCCTAATTGTTACGAGTATACTACTATCTCTTTATCAACCAGTGTACAGTGCGGTAGTTCACGGCTGTGGCTACCTCTGTGTCGGCACACGGCAGGCAGTCCGTCCGACCAGAATTGTATTATTTATTATTATATACCTACCACCTAACCGTGGTTTTTTTTTCATTCTTTATACCGTCATAGTGTCATCCTAATTGTTACGAGTATACTACTATCTCTTTATCAACCAGTGTACAGTGCGGTAGTTCACGGCTGTGGCTACCTCTGTGTCGGCACACGGCAGGCAGTCCGTCCGACCAGAATTGTATTATTTATTATTATATACCTACCACCTAACCGTGGTTTTTTTTTCATTCTTTATACCGTCATAGTGTCATCCTAATTGTTACGAGTATACTACTATCTCTTTATCAACCAGTGTACAGTGCGGTAGTTCACGGCTGTGGCTACCTCTGTGTCGGCACACGGCAGGCAGTCCGTCCGACCAGAATTGTATTATTTATTATTATATACCTACCACCTAACCGTGGTTTTTTTTTCATTCTTTATACCGTCATAGTGTCATCCTAATTGTTACGAGTATACTACTATCTCTTTATCAACCAGTGTACAGTGCGGTAGTTCACGGCTGTGGCTACCTCTGTGTCGGCACACGGCAGGCAGTCCGTCCGACCAGAATTGTATTATTTATTATTATATACCTACCACCTAACCGTGGTTTTTTTTTCATTCTTTATACCGTCATAGTGTCATCCTAATTGTTACGAGTATACTACTATCTCTTTATCAACCAGTGTACAGTGCGGTAGTTCACGGCTGTGGCTACCTCTGTGTCGGCACACGGCAGGCAGTCCGTCCGACCAGAATTGTATTATTTATTATTATATACCTACCACCTAACCGTGGTTTTTTTTTCATTCTTTATACCGTCATAGTGTCATCCTAATTGTTACGAGTATACTACTATCTCTTTATCAACCAGTGTACAGTGCGGTAGTTCACGGCTGTGGCTACCTCTGTGTCGGCAGTCGGCAGGCAGTCCGTCCATCCATAATTGTATTATTATTATAATATATACCACCTAACCGTGGTTTTTTTTTCATTCTTTATACCGTCGTCATAGTGTCATACTAGTTGTTACGAGTATACTACTATCTCTTTATCAACCAGTGTACAGTGCGGTAGTTCACGGCTGTGGCTACCTCTGTGTCGGCAGTCGGCAGGCAGTCCGTCCATCCATAATTGTATTATTATTATAATATATACCACCTAACCGTGGTTTTTTTTGCATTCTTTATACCGTCGTCATAGTGTCATACTAGTTGTTACGAGTATACTACTATCTCTTTATCAACCAGTGTACAGTGCGGTAGTTCACGGCTGTGGCTACCTCTGTGTCGGCAGTCGGCAGGCAGTCCGTCCATCCATAATTGTATTATTATTATAATATATACCACCTAACCGTGGTTTTTTTTCCATTCTTTATACCGTCGTCATAGTGTCATACTAGTTGTTACGAGTATACTACTATCTCTTTATCAACCAGTATACAGTGCGGTAGTTCACGGCTGTGGCTACCTCTGTGTCGGCAGTCGGCAGGCAGTCCGTCCATCCATAATTGTATTATTATTATAATATATACCACCTAACCGTGGTTTTTTTTGCATTCTTTATACCGTCGTCATAGTGTCATACTAGTTGTTACGAGTATACTACTATCTCTTTATCAACCAGTGTACAGTGCGGTAGTTCACGGCTGTGGCTACCTCTGTGTCGGCAGTCGGCAGGCAGTCCGTCCATCCATAATTGTATTATTATTATAATATATACCACCTAACCGTGGTTTTTTTTCCATTCTTTATACCGTCGTCATAGTGTCATACTAGTTGTTACGAGTATACTACTATCTCTTTATCAACCAGTGTACAGTGCGGTAGTTAACGGCTGTGGCTACCTCTGTGTCGGCAGTCGGCAGGCAGTCCGTCCATCCATAATTGTATTATTATTATAATATATACCACCTAACCGTGGTTTTTTTATACCACCTAACCGTGGCAGTCCGTCCATAATTGTATACTAGTAAACTATCCAATCCATCCATCTCCATTGTTTACCTGAGGTGCCTTTTAGTTCTGCCTATAAAATATGGAGAACAAAAAAGTTGAGGTTCCAAAATTAGGGAAAGATCAAGATCCACTTCCACCTCGTGCTGAAGCTGCTGCCACTAGTCATGGCCGAGACGATGAAATGCCAGCAACGTCGTCTGCCAAGGCCGATGCCCAATGTCATAGTACAGAGCATGTCAAATCCAAAACACCAAATATCAGAAAAAAAAAGGACTCCAAAACCTAAAATAAAATTGTCGGAGGAGAAGCGTAAACTTGCCAATATGCCATTTACCACACGGAGTGGCAAGGAACGGCTGAGGCCCTGGCCTATGTTCATGGCTAGTGGTTCAGCTTCACATGAGGATGGAAGCACTCAGCCTCTCGCTAGAAAACTGAAAAGACTCAAGCTGGCAAAAGCACCGCAAAGAACTGTGCGTTCTTTGAAATCCCAAATCCACAAGGAGAGTCCAATTGTGTCGTTTGCGATGCCTGACCTTCCCAACACTGGACGTGAAGAGCATGCGCCTTCCACTATTTGCATGCCCCCTGCAAGTGCTGGAAGGAGCACCCGCAGTCCAGTTCCTGATAGTCAGATTGAAGATGTCAGTGTTGAAGTACACCAGGATGAGGAGGATATGGGTGTTGCTGGCGCTGGGGAGGAAATTGACCAGGAGGATTCTGATGGTGAGGTGGTTTGTTTAAGTCAGGCACCCGGGGAGACACCTGTTGTCCGTGGGAGGAATATGGCCGTTGACATGCCAGGTGAAAATACCAAAAAAATCAGCTCTTCGGTGTGGAGGTATTTCACCAGAAATGCGGACAACAGGTGTCAAGCCGTGTGTTCCCTTTGTCAAGCTGTAATAAGTAGGGGTAAGGACGTTAACCACCTCGGAACATCCTCCCTTATACGTCACCTGCAGCGCATTCATAATAAGTCAGTGACAAGTTCAAAAACTTTGGGTGACAGCGGAAGCAGTCCACTGACCAGTAAATCCCTTCCTCTTGTAACCAAGCTCACGCAAACCACCCCACCAACTCCCTCAGTGTCAATTTCCTCCTTCCCCAGGAATGCCAATAGTCCTGCAGGCCATGTCACTGGCAAGTCTGACGAGTCCTTTCCTGCCTGGGATTCCTCCGATGCATCCTTGCGTGTAACGCCTACTGCTGCTGGCGCTGCTGTTGTTGCCGCTGGGAGTCGATGGTCATCCCAGAGGGGAAGTCGTAAGCCCACTTGTACTACTTCCAGTAAGCAATTGACTGTTCAACAGTCCTTTGCGAGGAAGATGAAATATCACAGCAGTCATCCTACTGCAAAGCGGATAACTGAGTCCTTGACAACTATGTTGGTGTTAGACGTGCGTCCGGTATCCGCCGTTAGTTCACAGGGAACTAGACAATTTATTGAGGCAGTGTGCCCCCGTTACCAAATACCATCTAGGTTCCACTTCTCTAGGCAGGCGATACCGAGAATGTACACGGACGTCAGAAAAAGACTCACCAGTGTCCTAAAAAATGCAGTTGTACCCAATGTCCACTTAACCACGGACATGTGGACAAGTGGAGCAGGGCAGGGTCAGGACTATATGACTGTGACAGCCCACTGGGTAGATGTATGGACTCCCGCCGCAAGAACAGCAGCGGCGGCACCAGTAGCAGCATCTCGCAAACGCCAACTCTTTCCTAGGCAGGCTACGCTTTGTATCACCGCTTTCCAGAATACGCACACAGCTGAAAACCTCTTACGGCAACTGAGGAAGATCATCGCGGAATGGCTTACCCCAATTGGACTCTCCTGTGGATTTGTGGCATCGGACAACGCCAGCAATATTGTGTGTGCATTAAATATGGGCAAATTCCAGCACGTCCCATGTTTTGCACATACCTTGAATTTGGTGGTGCAGAATTTTTTAAAAAACGACAGGGGCGTGCAAGAGATGCTGTCGGTGGCCAGAAAAATTGCGGGACACTTTCGGCGTACAGGCACCACGTACAGAAGACTGGAGCACCACCAAAAACTACTGAACCTGCCCTGCCATCATCTGAAGCAAGAAGTGGTAACGAGGTGGAATTCAACCCTCTATATGCTTCAGAGGTTGGAGGAGCAGCAAAAGGCCATTCAAGCCTATACAATTGAGCACGATATAGGAGATGGAATGCACCTGTCTCAAGTGCAGTGGAGAATGATTTCAACGTTGTGCAAGGTTCTGATGCCCTTTGAACTTGCCACACGTGAAGTCAGTTCAGACACTGCCAGCCTGAGTCAGGTCATTCCCCTCATCAGGCTTTTGCAGAAGAAGCTGGAGGCATTGAAGAAGGAGCTAACACGGAGCGATTCCGCTAGGCATGTGGGACTTGTGGATGCAGCCCTTAATTCGCTTAACAAGGATTCACGGGTGGTCAATCTGTTGAAATCAGAGCACTACATTTTGGCCACCGTGCTCGATCCTAGATTTAAAGCCTACCTTGGATCTCTCTTTCCGGCAGACACAGGTCTGCTGGGGTTGAAAGACCTGCTGGTGACAAAATTGTCAAGTCAAGCGGAACGCGACCTGTCAACATCTCCTCCTTCACATTCTCCCGCAACTGGGGGTGCGAGGAAAAGGCTCAGAATTCCGAGCCCACCCGCTGGCGGTGATGCAGGGCAGTCTGGAGCGACTGCTGATGCTGACATCTGGTCCGGACTGAAGGACCTGACAACGATTACGGACATGTCGTCTACTGTCACTGCATATGATTCTCTCAACATTGATAGAATGGTGGAGGATTATATGAGTGACCGCATCCAAGTAGGCACGTCACACAGTCCGTACTTATACTGGCAGGAAAAAGAGGCAATTTGGAGGCCCTTGCACAAACTGGCTTTATTCTACCTAAGTTGCCCTCCCACAAGTGTGTACTCCGAAAGAGTGTTTAGTGCCGCCGCTCACCTTGTCAGCAATCGGCGTACGAGGTTACATCCAGAAAATGTGGAGAAGATGATGTTCATTAAAATGAATTATAATCAATTCCTCCGCGGAGACATTGACCAGCAGCAATTGCCTCCACAAAGTACACAGGGAGCTGAGATGGTGGATTCCAGTGGGGACGAATTGATAATCTGTGAGGAGGGGGATGTACACGGTGATATATCGGAGGGTGAAGATGAGGTGGACATCTTGCCTCTGTAGAGCCAGTTTGTGCAAGGAGAGATTAATTGCTTCTTTTTTGGGGGGGGTCCAAACCAACCCGTCATATCAGTCACAGTCGTGTGGCAGACCCTGTCACTGAAATGATGGGTTGGTTAAAGTGTGCATGTCCTGTTTTGTTTATACAACATAAGGGTGGGTGGGAGGGCCCAAGGATAATTCCATCTTGCACCTCTTTTTTCTTTTCTTTTTCTTTGCATCATGTGCTGATTGGGGAGGGTTTTTTGGAAGGGACATCCTGCGTGACACTGCAGTGCCACTCCTAGATGGGCCCGGTGTTTGTGTCGGCCACTAGGGTCGCTAATCTTACTCACACAGCTACCTCATTGCGCCTCTTTTTTTCTTTGCGTCATGTGCTGTTTGGGGAGGGTTTTTTGGAAGGGACATCCTGCGTGACACTGCAGTGCCACTCCTAGATGTGCCCGGTGTTTGTGTCGGCCACTAGGGTCGCTAATCTTACTCACACAGTCAGCTACCTCATTGCGCCTCTTTTTTTCTTTGCGTCATGTGCTGTTTGGGGAGGGTTTTTTGGAAGGGCCATCCTGCGTGACACTGCAGTGCCACTCCTAGATGGGCCCGGTGTTTGTGTCGGCCACTAGGGTCGCTAATCTTACTCACACAGCTACCTCATTGCGCCTCTTTTTTTCTTTGCGTCATGTGCTGTTTGGGGAGGGTTTTTTGGAAGGGCCATCCTGCGTGACACTGCAGTGCCACTCCTAGATGGGCCCGGTGTTTGTGTCGGCCACTAGGGTCGCTAATCTTACTCACACAGCTACCTCATTGCGCCTCTTTTTTTCTTTGCGTCATGTGCTGTTTGGGGAGGGTTTTTTGGAAGGGACATCCTGCGTGACACTGCAGTGCCACTCCTAGATGGGCCCGGTGTTTGTGTCGGCCACTAGGGTCGCTTATCTTACTCACACAGCGACCTCGGTGCAAATTTTAGGACTAAAAATAATATTGTGAGGTGTGATGTGTTCAGAATAGGCTGAAAATGAGTGTAAATTATGTTTTTTGAGGTTAATAATACTTTGGGATCAAAATTACCCCCAAATTCTATGATTTAAGCTGTTTTTTAGGGTTTTTTGAAAAAAACACCCGAATCCAAAACACACCCGAATCCGACAAAAATAATTCGGTGAGGTTTTGCCAAAACGCGTTCGAACCCAAAACACGGCCGCGGAACCGAACCCAAAACCAAAACACAAAACCCGAAAAATTTCAGGCGCTCATCTCTAGTTACAAGGCATGTCGGCTGAACTCAGACATTTTTTTAAAGGGGCAGGCCTATCCTTTTCGTCTGGCATTAGACAGGATCATCTTCTGCGCTGTGAGGTCCTGACGGCTGAACGGTTTCTGTCCACTTCTTGATTAATACTTGAGACGTAGTTACATATACTGTAAAAAAATAAAGGGGGTCATTCTGAGTTGTTCGCTCGCTAGCTATTTTTTGCAGCGCTGCGATCAAATAGTCGCCGCCTATGGAGGAGTGTATTTTCGCTTTGTAAGTGTGCGAATGCTTGTGCAGCCGAGCGGTACAAAAACAGTTTGTGCAGTTTCTGAGTAGGTCTGAACTTACTCAGCCACTGCAATCACTTCAGCCTGTCCGAGCCCGGAATTGACATCAGACACCTGCCCTGCAAACGCTTGGACACGCCTGCGTTTTTCCAAACACTCCCTGAAAACGGTCAGTTGACACCCATAAACGCCCTCTTCCTGTCAATCTTCTTGCAATCGGCTGTGCAAATGGATTCTTCGTTAAATCCATCGCCCAGCACCGATCCGCTTTGTACCCGTACGACACGCCTGTGCATTGCGGTGCATACGCATGCGCAGTTTTGCTGCGTTTTGACCTGATCGTAGCGCTGCAAAAAATAGCTAGCTGCGATCAGGTCAGAATGACCCCCAAAGTCCTTTATGAGGGTGGCATGCAGAGGTGGATGGATATTTATTTTATGTAACTGGGAAAACCCTTTACTTCTTTTCATTCTTTTACAATATTTGTGCAGCCACTGGAAAAGGTTAAAAATAAAATTAGATTGATTATACCAAATATGAGTACTTTACTGGAAGCCTGAGGACATGATAGGCCATACAAGAAACGGGTATAGATTTTACAATTTTATTCTTGTTTTTCTATCTTTTCCACTTCACTTTTGTTTTTGTTTTTTTAACTGTTTAGATCAGAATGTTGCCACATCTGTCTTCTGGTGTGTGAGTCCCAATTGTTATCCCTTGGTAATGTAACAGACACGGGGTCATTCCGAGTTGATCGATCGCTAGCAACTTTTTGCTGTGCTGCGTTCAGATAGTCGCCGCCTATGCAGGGCCGGCTCCAGGCCTACTAGCACCCTGAGCTAAAACATGTAAAAGCGCCCCCCCCCCCGCGCTCCAGGAAAAGTGGGCGTGGCATCTTGGAAAGTGGGCGTGGTCTCATAACTTCATATTATTAGACTATAAATAAATATGTTTTCACACCCCCTCTACGCACACAATTAGCAGCCTTACACATAACAGCCACAGTAGTGTTCCTTACACACAATGTCTCCAGTATAGTGTCAGATACACATAATATCTCCAGTATAGTGCCAGATACACAATGTGCAGTGCCAGATAGACATGATATGCCCCCCAGCAGTGCCAGCTACACGATAGTGTTCACTTTTTAGGGCAGGGAGGGCACATTTTTAAGTTAGGAGGGCAAAATGATGTACATACTGTAATGCTTGTTGCTCATCTATCTACATGGTAAAGCATGGACAGTGCGCGCCGAAATTTTTTTTAGGGGCGTTGCTTCGTGGGGAAGGTGCGTGGCCACATAATAGTGGCAATTCGCATTACACCACACAGTAGTGCAGTTAATACACACTGCACCAGGTAGAACCTCCTAGACACTTTGCGCCAGGCAGAGCACGTTAGACACGTTGCGCCAGGCAGAGCACGTTAGACACTTTGCGCCAGGCAGAGGACGTTAGACACTTTGCACCAGGCAGAGCACGTTAGACACTTTGCGCCAGGCAGAGCATGTTAGACACATTGCCTAGCCACAAACGCCTAGCGGGAACACTAAATGATATGCTCCCCAGCCGTGCCAGCTACACATGACATGCCCCCCCAGCAGTGCCAGCAACACATGACATGCCCCCCAGCAATGCCAGATACATAAATGGCCACACAGTGCCAGATATGTAGATACAGAAAAGCCCCCACAGTGCCAGATAAATGCCCCCACAGTGCCAGATAAATGCCCCCACAGTGCCATATAAATGCCCCCACAGTGCCAGATAAAAGGCCCCACAGTGCCAGATACAGAAAAGCCTCCACAGTGCCAGATAAATGCCCCCACAGTGCCAGATAAATGCCCCCACAGTGCCAGATAAATGTCCCCACAGTGCCAGATAAATGCCACCCACAGTGTCAGATAAATGCCCCCACAGTGCCAGATAAATGCCCCCACTGTGCCAGAAATGCCCCCACTGTGCCAGAAATGCCCCCAGTGTGCCAGAAATGCCCCCAGTGTGCCAAATACATAAATGCCCCCACAGAGCCAGATATGCCCCCACAGAGCCAGATATGCCCCCACAGAGCCAGAAATGTACCAGAAATGCCCCCAGTGTGCCAGATAAATGCCCCCAGTGTGCCAGATAAATGCCCCCAGTGTGCCAGATATGCCCCCACAGTGCCAGATATGCCCCCACAGAGCCAGAAATGCCCCCACAGTGCCAGATATGCCCCCCACAGTGCCAGATATGCCCCGTGTGCCAGATATGCCCCCACAGTGCCAGATAAATGCCCCCACAGTGCCAGATAAATGCCACCAGTATGCCAGATAAATGCCCCCAGTGTGCCAGATAAATGCCCCTAGTGTGCCAGATATGCCCCCACAGTGCCAGATATGCCCTTACAGAGCCAGAAATGCCCCCACAGTGCCAGAAATGCCCCCCACAGTGCCAGATATGCCCCCAGTGTGCCAGATATGCCCCCCAGTGTGCCAGATATGCCCCCAGTGTGCCAGATCTGCCCCCAGTGTGCCAGAAATGCCCCCACGGTGCCAGATATGCCCCCACAGTACCAGATTAATTCCCCCCCCCCCAATACCTGCGGCGCTGAGAGGGGGAGGAGTACTGCTGAGCCTGTCTGAGTGCGGGAGTGCGGCCGGACAAGTGCGGGTCCGGGTCCAGGTGCGGGCGGCCGGGCGGCCACTTGTGTGCGCTATGCGCGCTGCGCGGTGCTGGCGTCTGACGTTAGACACCAGCGCCGTGCAGCGCGCATAGCGCACACACGGCCGGCTCCAGCTTCGAATATGGCGGCGCCAGCGCGCGGCACCCATTAAGGGTGGCGCCCTGCGCGGCCGCTCTATTCGAACATGCCTAGAGACGGCTCTGCGCCTATGGGGGAATGTATTTTCGCTTTGCAAGTGTGCGAACGCTTTTGCAGCCGACGGCACAAAAACATTTTTTTGCAGTTTCTGAGTAGCTCAGGACTTACTCAGCCGCTGCGATCACTTCAGTCTTTTTGGTCCCGGAATTGACATCAGACGCCCGCCCTGCAAACGCTTGGACATGCCTGCGTTTTTCCAAACACTCCCAGAAAACGGTCAGTTGACACCTACAAACGCCCTCTTTCTGTCAATCACCTTGCGATCGGCTGTGCGAATGGATTCTTCATTAAATCCATTGCCCAGCACGATCCTCTTTGTACCTGAACGACGCGCCTGTGCATTGCGGTGCATACGCATGCGCAGTTTTGCCGAGATTTAACCTGATCGCAGCGCTGCAAAAAGTTGCTAGCGAGCGATCAACTCGGAATGACCCCCATAGCTCATTAAACATGGAAGTTAGCACTTCTATAGGGGCATAAATATCAAAGCTTGGAGAGAGATAGAAGAGTACCAACCAATCAGCTCCTGACATTTTTCAAACACAACCTGTTAAGGGACAGTGTAAAGTTAACTGATTGGCTGATTGCTTTCATAACTCATGTATAAGGTATGCACGATACCTAACTGGATTGGCTGATGCTCTGGTCCAATCAGGTGACACACACACTTGAGGCTCAGAGTTCATTAATTGAAAATATCCACCCAGTATCATTCACAGTCTCTTTTTTAATGGTGTAAATGCGGATGTTGCCAAGTATTAGGTAAATGTGGGGCAGAGGGGTAATATGGAGTGGGCTGACTAATTTGGCAGGGTGTATAAAAAAGGTGAGAACCCCTATAATTCATTTAAAGTAAATATTTTGTGAATGATGAAATAGTGGCACCAGACTTAGAAGATATTATCAGAAATAATAGTAATTATTAGAGATGAGCGGGTTCGGTTTCTTTGAATCCGAACCCGCACGAACTTCACTTTTTTTTCCACGGGTCCGAGCGACTCGGATCTTCCCGCCTTGCTCGGTTAACCCGAGCGCGCCCGAACGTCATCATGACGCTGTCGGATTCTCGCGAGGCTCGGATTCTATCGCGAGACTCGGATTCTATATAAGGAGCCGCGCGTCGCCGCCATTTTCACTCGTGCATTGAGATTGATAGGGAGAGGACGTGTCTGGCGTCCTCTCCATTAGAATAGAGATAGATAGATTAGATAGAGAGAGATTGTGCAGAGTCGCAGACAGAGTTAGTTTACCACAGTCAGTGACCAGTGCAGTTGCTAGTTAACTTTTATTTAATATAATATATCCGTTCACTTCTCTCTGCTATATCCGTTCTCTGCCTGAAAAAAAAAACGATACACAGCACAGTCAGTCACACAGTGTGACTCAGTCTGTGTGCACTCAGCTCAGCCCAGTGTGCTGCACAGTCATCAATGTATAAATTAAAAGCTTATAATTAATTGTGGGGGAGACTGGGGAGCACTGCAGGTTGTTAGCAGGAGCCAGGAGTACAATTATATTAATTAACAGTGCACACTTTTGCTGCAGGAGTGGTGACCAGTGCCTGACCACCAGTATAGTATTGTTGTATACTACTAATATCTCTTTAAATATCAACCAGTCTATATTAGCAGCAGACACAGTACAGTGCGGTAGTTCACGGCTGTGGCTACCTCTGTGTCGGCACACGGCAGGCAGTCCGTCCGACCAGAATTGTATTATTTATTATTATATACCTACCACCTAACCGTGGTTTTTTTTTCATTCTTTATACCGTCATAGTGTCATCCTAATTGTTACGAGTATACTACTATCTCTTTATCAACCAGTGTACAGTGCGGTAGTTCACGGCTGTGGCTACCTCTGTGTCGGCACACGGCAGGCAGTCCGTCCGACCAGAATTGTATTATTTATTATTATATACCTACCACCTAACCGTGGTTTTTTTTTCATTCTTTATACCGTCATAGTGTCATCCTAATTGTTACGAGTATACTACTATCTCTTTATCAACCAGTGTACAGTGCGGTAGTTCACGGCTGTGGCTACCTCTGTGTCGGCACACGGCAGGCAGTCCGTCCGACCAGAATTGTATTATTTATTATTATATACCTACCACCTAACCGTGGTTTTTTTTTCATTCTTTATACCGTCATAGTGTCATCCTAATTGTTACGAGTATACTACTATCTCTTTATCAACCAGTGTACAGTGCGGTAGTTCACGGCTGTGGCTACCTCTGTGTCGGCACACGGCAGGCAGTCCGTCCGACCAGAATTGTATTATTTATTATTATATACCTACCACCTAACCGTGGTTTTTTTTTCATTCTTTATACCGTCATAGTGTCATCCTAATTGTTACGAGTATACTACTATCTCTTTATCAACCAGTGTACAGTGCGGTAGTTCACGGCTGTGGCTACCTCTGTGTCGGCACACGGCAGGCAGTCCGTCCGACCAGAATTGTATTATTTATTATTATATACCTACCACCTAACCGTGGTTTTTTTTTCATTCTTTATACCGTCATAGTGTCATCCTAATTGTTACGAGTATACTACTATCTCTTTATCAACCAGTGTACAGTGCGGTAGTTCACGGCTGTGGCTACCTCTGTGTCGGCACACGGCAGGCAGTCCGTCCGACCAGAATTGTATTATTTATTATTATATACCTACCACCTAACCGTGGTTTTTTTTTCATTCTTTATACCGTCATAGTGTCATCCTAATTGTTACGAGTATACTACTATCTCTTTATCAACCAGTGTACAGTGCGGTAGTTCACGGCTGTGGCTACCTCTGTGTCGGCAGTCGGCAGGCAGTCCGTCCATCCATAATTGTATTATTATTATAATATATACCACCTAACCGTGGTTTTTTTTTCATTCTTTATACCGTCGTCATAGTGTCATACTAGTTGTTACGAGTATACTACTATCTCTTTATCAACCAGTGTACAGTGCGGTAGTTCACGGCTGTGGCTACCTCTGTGTCGGCAGTCGGCAGGCAGTCCGTCCATCCATAATTGTATTATTATTATAATATATACCACCTAACCGTGGTTTTTTTTTCATTCTTTATACCGTCGTCATAGTGTCATACTAGTTGTTACGAGTATACTACTATCTCTTTATCAACCAGTGTACAGTGCGGTAGTTCACGGCTGTGGCTACCTCTGTGTCGGCACTCGGCAGCCCGTCCATAATTGTATATACCACCTAACCGTGGTTTTTTTTTCTTTCTTTATACATACATACTAGTTACGAGTATACTATCTCTTTATCAACCAGTCTATATATTAGCAGCAGACACAGTACAGTGCGGTAGTTCACGGCTGTGGCTACCTCTGTGTCGGCACTCGGCAGCCCGTCCATAATTGTATACTAGTATCCAATCCATCCATCTCCATTGTTTACCTGAGGTGCCTTTTAGTTGTGCCTATTAAAATATGGAGAACAAAAATGTTGAGGTTCCAAAATTAGGGAAAGATCAAGATCCACTTCCACCTCGTGCTGAAGCTGCTGCCACTAGTCATGGCCGAGACGATGAAATGCCAGCAACGTCGTCTGCCAAGGCCGATGCCCAATGTCATAGTACAGAGCATGTCAAATCCAAAACACCAAATATCAGTAAAAAGCCTCTTTTTTTCTTTGCGTCATGTGCTGTTTGGGGAGGGTTTTTTGGAAGGGACATCCTGCGTGACACTGCAGTGCCACTCCTAGATGGGCCCGGTGTTTGTGTCGGCCACTAGGGTCGCTAATCTTACTCACACAGCTACCTCATTGCGCCTCTTTTTTTCTTTGCGTCATGTGCTGTTTGGGGAGGGTTTTTCGGAAGGGCCATCCTGCGTGACACTGCAGTGCCACTCCTAGATGGGCCCGGTGTTTGTGTCGGCCACTAGGGTCGCTAATCTTACTCACACAGCTACCTCATTGCGCCTCTTTTTTTCTTTGCGTCATGTGCTGTTTGGGGAGGGTTTTTTGGAAGGGACATCCTGCGTGACACTGCAGTGCCACTCCTAGATGGGCCCGGTGTTTGTGTCGGCCACTAGGGTCGCTAATCTTACTCACACAGCTACCTCATTGCGCCTCTTTTTTTCTTTGCGTCATGTGCTGTTTGGGGAGGGTTTTTTGGAAGGGCCATCCTGCGTGACACTGCAGTGCCACTCCTAGATGGGCCCGGTGTTTGTGTCGGCCACTAGGGTCGCTAATCTTACTCACACAGCTACCTCATTGCGCCTCTTTTTTTCTTTGCGTCATGTGCTGTTTGGGGAGGGTTTTTTGGAAGGGACATCCTGCGTGACACTGCAGTGCCACTCCTAGATGGGCCCGGTGTTTGTGTCGGCCACTAGGGTCGCTTATCTTACTCACACAGCGACCTCGGTGCAAATTTTAGGACTAAAAATAATATTGTGAGGTGTGAGGTATTCAGAATAGACTGAAAATGAGTGTAAATTATGGTTTTTGAGGTTAATAATACTTTGGGATCAAAATGACCCCCAAATTCTATGATTTAAGCTGTTTTTTAGTGTTTTTGGAAAAAAACACCCGAATCCAAAACACACCCGAATCCGACAAAAAAAATTCGGTGAGGTTTTGCCAAAACGCGTTCGAACCCAAAACACGGCCGCGGAACCGAACCCAAAACCAAAACACAAAACCCGAAAAATTTCAGGCGCTCATCTCTAGTAATTATTTTCCTTTAATAGAACGAGTTGATGTGGTTTACATTTATTTAGCCTCTGGATAAAATATTAAAGCATAAATCTCTTGTCTCCTAGATAGAGAAAACTCAGGTGCTATCTGTCACTACGGTGATGAGTTAAATACAAAAAAAAAAAAAAATCATTGGAGATTCAGTCACCTTTTTATTAGGAAATGGAATGAAAGTAATAGTTCCATATTGTCTCTTTGTTACACTGCTCACCGCACCAATCACCCCCTTCACGGCTGCAGCTAGCTTGCACCTTATTGAACATAGGGCCTAATTCAGACCTGATCGCAGCAGCAAAAGCTTTCTCTAATGGGCAAAACCATGTGCACTGCAGGGGGGGCAGATATAACATGTGCAGAGAGAGAGAGTTAGATTTCGGTGGGTAATATTGTTTCTGTGCAGGGTAAATACTGTTTGCTTTATTTTTACACTGCAATTTAAATTTCAGTTTGAACACACCCCACCCAAATCTAACTCTCTCTGCCCCCCCCCTCCCCCCCGCAGTGCACATGCCCATTAGAGAAAAAAATTTGCTGCTGCGATCAGGTCTGAATTAGGCCCAGTGTCTGGAAGATATAAGAAATTGAGTGGTCTATTCATGAAGCAGTGAAAAGAGTAGAGAAGTGAGCCTGTGGAGAAGTTGCCCATGGCAGCTGCTCCGTACAAATGTACAGTATGCAAATTATAAATGTTACTTCAATGCTGATTGGTTGCCATGGGCAACTTCTCCACTGGCTCACTTCTCCACACGTTTCACTGCTTCATGAATAGACCCCCAAAGGCTAGATGCATCATCTCTTAGAGAGTGATAAAATGGAGAGTGAAAAAGTGCCAGCCAATCAAACTTTTCACTGCACATGGGGCCTAATTCAGACCTGATCACTCACTAGGGTTTTTGTGCACTGCTGCTAGCAGAGAGTCGCCGCCCATAGGGGAATGTATTTTTGCTTTGCAAGTGTGCGATCGCATATGCAGCCGAGCGGTACAAAAAAACTTTGTGCAGTTTATGAGTTGCCCAGGACATACTCAGCCGCTGCGATCACATCAGACTGTTCGGGGCCGGAACTGACGACAGACACCCGCCCTGCAAATGCTTGGACACGCCTGCGTTTTTCCAACCATTCCCAGAAAAGGGTCAGTTGACACCCACAAACACCTTCTTCCTGTCAATCTCCTTGCGATCCGCTGTGCGAACGGATTCTTCGTAAAACCCACAGCAACGATCCGCTTTGTACCCGTGCGACGTGTGTGTGCATTGCGGTGCATACGCATGCGCAGGTCTGACCTGATTGCAGCGCTTCAAAAAACGCTAGTGAGCGATCAGGTCTGAATTACCCCCATGGTTTTGCCATTAGAAGAAAATGTTTCTGCTGCGATCAGGTCTGAATTAGGCCCATACTATTATCATCTACTGTTGCCCTGGCCTTAGCTTAGATTTTAGTTCAAGACCCTGTTTCACCTGCTCTGACATATTCTAGACCCAGACTCCGAAATGATCTTGGCCCTGTTCAGAAAACAATGGTATGGCCGCGGTGTAGCAGATGTTCATTCACAGATCCCGCTGCAGCCTGCAGGTTACAAGACTTAAGATTGAATGGAAAAGGAGCTGCAGCTGGGTTGTGTAATGTGAACTGGGGGAACTGAGTCATAATGTGAACTGGCTTAGGTCACTCCAGTGTGACATAATATGAACTGGCTGGGGTCACTCCAGTGTGACATAATATGAACTGGCTGGGGTCACTCCAGTGTGACATAATGTGAACTGGCTGGGGTCACTCCAGTGTGACATAATGTGAACTGGCTGGGGTCACTCCAGTGTGACATAATATGAACTGGCTGGGGTCACTCCAGTGTGACATAATATGAACTGGCTGGGGTCACTCCAGTGTGACATAATGTGAACTGGCTGGGGTCACTCCAGTGTGACATAATATGAACTGGCTGGGGTCACTCCAGTGTGACATAATATGAACTGGCTGGGGTCACTCCAGGGTGACATAATATGAACTGGCTGGGGTCACTCCAGTGTGACATAATATGAACTGGCTGGGGTCACTCCAGTGTGACATAATATGAACTGGCTGGGGTCACTCCAGTGTGACATAATATGAACTGGCTGGGGTCACTCCAGTGTGACATAATATAAAGCAGAGACCCATGCACCAGCGCCTGTCAGCGCTGCACTCCTCACTCCAGGGATCGGATTCACAGGAGCACACACCACCATTATTACAATCCCCCATACCCCCCTCCCTTGCGTGCCTCTCACTAGCTCTCTCCATAGCGCTCCCCTCTATATGCCGCTCACCTCTAGCCCAAGCCCTCACCCCATGTTACTCTCACCTGCTCTCTCCCTAGCCCTCCCCATGTTACTCTCACCTGCTCTCTCCCTAGCCCTCCCCCATGTTACTCTCACCTGCTCTCTCCCTAGCCCTCCCCCATGTTACTCTCACCTGCTCTCTCCCTAGCCATCCCCCCATGTTACTCTCAACTGCTCTCTCCCTAGCTCTCCCCATGTTACTCTCACCTGCTCTCTCCCTAGCCCTCCCCCCTGCGTTCCTCTCACCTGCTTTCTCTCTAGCCCTCCCCCAGTGTTCCTCTCACCCTACTCTCTCCCTAGCCCTCCCCCATGTTACTCTCACCTGCTCTCTCTCTAGCTCTCCCCATGTTACTCTCACCTGCTCTCTCCCTAGCCCTCCCCCCTGCGTTCCTCTCACCTGCTTTCTCTATAGCCCTCCCCCAGTGTTCCTCTCACCTGCTCTCTCCCTAGCCCTCCCCCATGTTACTCTCACCTGCTCTCTCCCTAACCCTCCCCCCATATTACTCTCACCTGCTCTCTCCCTAGCCCTTCCCCCTGCGTTCCTCTCACCTGCTCTCTCTCTAGCCCTCCCCCAGTGTTCCTCTCATCTGCTCTCTCTCTAGCCCTCCCCCAGTGTTCCTCTCACCTGCTCTCTCCCTAGCTCCCCCCATATTACTCTCACCTGCTCTCTCCCTAGCCCTCCCCCATGTTCCTCTCACCTGCTCTCTCCCTAGCCCTCCCCCATGTTACTCTCACCTGCTCTCTCCCTAGCCCTCCCCCTGCATTCCTCTCATCTGCTCTCTCCCTAGCTCTCCCCCTACGTTCCTCTCACCTGCTCTCTCCCTAGCCCTCCCCCATGTTCCTCTCACCTGCTCTCTCACTAGCCCTCCCCCCTGTTACTCTCACCTGCTCTCTCCCTAGCCCTCCCCCATGTTACTCTCACCTGCTCTCTCCCTAGCCCTCCCCCATATTACTCTCACCTGCTCTCTCCCTAGCTCTCCCCATGTTACTCTCACCTGCTCTCTCCCTAGCCCTCCCTCCGCATTCGTCTCACCTGCTCTCTACCTAGCCCTCCCCCTGTGTGCCACTCACCTGCTCTATCCCTAGCTCTCCTCCAGTGTTCCTCTCACCTGCTCTCTCCCTAGCTCTCCCCATGTTACTCTCACCTGCTCTCTCCCTAGCCCTCCCTCCGCATTCGTCTCACCTGCTCTATCCCTAGCTCTCCTCCAGTGTTCCTCTCACCTGCTCTCTCCCTAGCTCTCCCCATGTTACTCTCACCTGCTCTCTCCCTAGCCCTCCCTCCGCATTCGTCTCACCTGCTCTATCCCTAGCTCTCCTCCAGTGTTCCTCCCACCTGCTTTCTCCCTAGCTCTCACCCAGTGTGCAACTCTGCTGCTGTAATGTGTAAAAAAGAGGGACTCTGCTGCCGTAGTGTGTAAAAAGGGGACTCTGCCTGCCTAATATGTAAAAATGGGGACTCTGCTTCTGTAATGTGTTAAAAAGGGGGACTCTGCCTGCCTAATTTGTTTAAAAGGTGCACTCTGCCTGCTGTTACAGTATGTGTAAAAAGGGGACTCTGCCTGCTGTAATGTGTAAAAAGGGAAACTCCACCGCGTAATGTGTAAAAAGGGGGACTCTACCTGTTGTAATGTGTAAAAGGGAGCTCTGTGGCCGCGCCCCTTCCCCACGAAGCCACGCCCCTATATTTTTTGCGTGCCCCAGCGGTCTGCACTGGCCTTGTTTTGTATATGGGGGGGGGGGGGGGGGCGCCGGTGCTGTTTCTTGCACACAGCGCTAAAATGTCTAGTTACGGCACTGGCGCTATGTGATGTAATGTGCACTCCTGGTGAGGTGTAATGTAATGTGCACTGGTGGTGCTGTGTGATGTAATGTGCACTGGTGGTGCTGTGTGATGTAATGTGCACTGGTGGCGCTGTGTGACATGTGCACTGGTGGTGCTGTGTGATGTAATGTGCACTCCTGGTATTGTGTAATGTAATGTGCACTGGTGGTGCTGTGTGATGTAATGGCACTGTTGGTGCTGTGTGGCATAATGTGCACTGGTGGCGCTGTGTGATGTAATGTGCACTGGTGGTTCTGTGTGATGTAATGTGCACTGGTGGCGCTGTGTGATGTAATGTGCTCTGGTGGAGTTGTGTGATGTAATGTGCACTGGTGGTTCTGTATGATGTAATGTGCACTGGTTGCGCTGTGTGACATGTGTACTGGTGATGCTGTGTGATGTAATGTGCACTGGTGATGCTGTGTGATGTAATGTGCACTGGTGGCGCTGTGTGATGTAATGTGCACTGGTGGCGCTGTGTGACATGTGCACTGGTGGTGCTGTGTGATGTAATGTGCACTCCTGGTATTGTGTAATGTAATGTGCACTGGTGGTGCTGTGTGATGTAATGGCACTGTTGGTGCTGTGTGGCATAATGTGCACTGGTGGCGCTGTGTGATGTAATGTGCTCTGGTGGAGTTGTGTGATGTAATTTGCACTGGTGGTTCTGTATGATGTAATGTGCACTGGTTGCGCTGTGTGACATGTGTACTGGTGATGCTGTGTGATGTAATGTGCACTGGTGATGCTGTGTGATGTAATGTGCACTGGTGGCGCTGTGTGATGTAATGTGCACTGGTGGTGCTGTGTGATGTAATGTGCACTGGTGGCTCTGTGTGACATGTGCACAGTGTGACGTGCTGTAATAATGTGCACTGGTGGCGCTGTGACATAATGTGCACTTGTAGTGCTGTGTGATGTAATGTGCACTGGTGGCACTGTGTGATGTAATGTGCACTGGTGGCACTGTGTGATGTAATGTGCACTGGTGGCGCTGTGTGATGTAAAAATGGAAACATAGAATGTGACGACAGATAAGAACCACTTTGCCCATCTAGTCTGCCCTTTTTTTCACCATACTTTTACCTCAAACCTTATTTGATCCTTATTTCTGTGTAGGGAGAGCCTTATGTCTATCCCATGCATGTTTAAATTGCTCTACTGTCTTAGCTTCTACCACCTCTGATGGGAGGCTATTCCACTTGTCCACTACTCTTTCTGTGAAGTAATTTTTCTGCAAATTTCCCCTGAATCTCTCCCCCCTCCAGTCTCAGTGCATGTCCTTGTGTCCTATTGCTTCTCTTTATTTGAAGAATGTTTCTCTCCTGGACTTAGTTAAAACCCTTGACAGTATTTGAAAGTTTCTATCATGTTCCCCCTTTCCCTTCTCTGCTCCAAACTATACATATTGAGATTTTTTAGTCTTTCTGGGTATATTTTGTGATGTAGGCTATGCACCATTTTAGTTGCCCTACTTTGTACAGCTCTAATGTATTAAGTAGAGATGAGCGCCTGAAATTTTTCGGGTTTTGTGTTTTGGTTTTGGGTTCGGTTCCGCGGCCGTGTTTTGGGTTCGACCGCGTTTTGGCAAAACCTCACCGAATTTTTTTTGTCGGATTCGGGTGTGTTTTGGATTCGGGTGTTTTTTTCAAAAAACACTAAAAAACAGCTTAAATCATAGAATTTGGGGGTCATTTTGATCCCAAAGTATTATTAACCTCAAAAACCATAATTTACACTCATTTTCAGTCTATTCTGAATACCTCACACCTCACAATATTATTTTTAGTCCTAAAATTTGCACCGAGGTCGCTGTGTGAGTAAGATAAGCGACCCTAGTGGCCGACACAAACACCGGGCCCATCTAGGAGTGGCACTGCAGTGTCACGCAGGATGTCCCTTCCAAAAAACCCTCCCCAAACAGCACATGACGCAAAGAAAAAAAGAGGCGCAATGAGGTAGCTGTGTGAGTAAGATTAGCGACCCTAGTGGCCGACACAAACACCGGGCCCATCTAGGAGTGGCACTGCAGTGTCACGCAGGATGTCCCTTCCAAAAAACCCTCCCCAAACAGCACATGACGCAAAGAAAAAAAGAGGCGCAATGAGGTAGCTGTGTGAGTAAGATTAGCGACCCTAGTGGCCGACACAAACACCGGGCCCATCTAGGAGTGGCACTGCAGTGTCACGCAGGATGTCCCTTCCAAAAAACCCTCCCCAAACAGCACATGACGCAAAGAAAAAAAGAGGCGCAATGAGGTAGCTGTGTGAGTAAGATTAGCGACCCTAGTGGCCGACACAAACACCGGGCCCATCTAGGAGTGGCACTGCAGTGTCACGCAGGATGTCCCTTCCAAAAAACCCTCCCCAAACAGCACATGACGCAAAGAAAAAAAGAGGCGCAATGAGGTAGCTATGTGAGTAAGATTAGCGACCCTAGTGGCCGACACAAACACCGGGCCCATCTAGGAGTGGCACTGCAGTGTCACGCAGGATGTCCCTTCCAAAAAACCCTCCCCAAACAGCACATGACGCAAAGAAAAAAAGAGGCGCAATGAGGTAGCTGACTGTGTGAGTAAGATTAGCGACCCTAGTGGCCGACACAAACACCGGGCCCATCTAGGAGTGGCACTGCAGTGTCACGCAGGATGTCCCTTCCAAAAAAACCCTCCCCAATCAGCACATGATGCAAAGAAAAAGAAAAGAAAAAAGAGGTGCAAGATGGAATTGTCCTTGGGCCCTCCCACCCACCCTTATGTTGTATAAACAAAACAGGACATGCACACTTTAACCAACCCATCATTTCAGTGACAGGGTCTGCCACACGACTGTGACTGATATGACGGGTTGGTTTGGACCCCCCCCAAAAAAGAAGCAATTAATCTCTCCTTGCACAAACTGGCTCTACAGAGGCAAGATGTCCACCTCATCTTCACCCTCCGATATATCACCGTGTACATCCCCCTCCTCACAGATTATCAATTCGTCCCCACTGGAATCCACCATCTCAGCTCCCTGTGTACTTTGTGGAGGCAATTGCTGCTGGTCAATGTCTCCGCGGAGGAATTGATTATAATTCATTTTAATGAACATCATCTTCTCCACATTTTCTGGATGTAACCTCGTACGCCGATTGCTGACAAGGTGAGCGGCGGCACTAAACACTCTTTCGGAGTACACACTTGTGGGAGGGCAACTTAGGTAGAATAAAGCCAGTTTGTGCAAGGGCCTCCAAATTGCCTCTTTTTCCTGCCAGTATAAGTACGGACTGTGTGACGTGCCTACTTGGATGCGGTCACTCATATAATCCTCCACCATTCTATCAATGTTGAGAGAATCATATGCAGTGACAGTAGACGACATGTCCGTAATCGTTGTCAGGTCCTTCAGTCCGGACCAGATGTCAGCATCAGCAGTCGCTCCAGACTGCCCTGCATCACCGCCAGCGGGTGGGCTCGGAATTCTGAGCCTTTTCCTCGCACCCCCAGTTGCGGGAGAATGTGAAGGAGGAGATGTTGACAGGTCGCGTTCCGCTTGACTTGACAATTTTGTCACCAGCAGGTCTTTCAACCCCAGCAGACCTGTGTCTGCCGGAAAGAGAGATCCAAGGTAGGCTTTAAATCTAGGATCGAGCACGGTGGCCAAAATGTAGTGCTCTGATTTCAACAGATTGACCACCCGTGAATCCTTGTTAAGCGAATTAAGGGCTGCATCCACAAGTCCCACATGCCTAGCGGAATCGCTCCCTTTTAGCTCCTTCTTCAATGCCTCCAGCTTCTTCTGCAAAAGCCTGATGAGGGGAATGACCTGACTCAGGCTGGCAGTGTCTGAACTGACTTCACGTGTGGCAAGTTCAAAGGGCATCAGAACCTTGCACAACGTTGAAATCATTCTCCACTGCACTTGAGACAGGTGCATTCCATCTCCTATATCGTGCTCAATTGTATAGGCTTGAATGGCCTTTTGCTGCTCCTCCAACCTCTGAAGCATATAGAGGGTTGAATTCCACCTCGTTACCACTTCTTGCTTCAGATGATGGCAGGGCAGGTTCAGTAGTTTTTGGTGGTGCTCCAGTCTTCTGTACGTGGTGCCTGTACGCCGAAAGTGTCCCGCAATTTTTCTGGCCACCGACAGCATCTCTTGCACGCCCCTGTCGTTTTTTAAAAAATTCTGCACCACCAAATTCAAGGTATGTGCAAAACATGGGACGTGCTGGAATTTGCCCATATTTAATGCACACACAATATTGCTGGCGTTGTCCGATGCCACAAATCCACAGGAGAGTCCAATTGGGGTAAGCCATTCCGCGATGATCTTCCTCAGTTGCCGTAAGAGGTTTTCAGCTGTGTGCGTATTCTGGAAAGCGGTGATACAAAGCGTAGCCTGCCTAGGAAAGAGTTGGCGTTTGCGAGATGCTGCTACTGGTGCCGCCGCTGCTGTTCTTGCGGCGGGAGTCCATACATCTACCCAGTGGGCTGTCACAGTCATATAGTCCTGACCCTGCCCTGCTCCACTTGTCCACATGTCCGTGGTTAAGTGGACATTGGGTACAACTGCATTTTTTAGGACACTGGTGAGTCTTTTTCTGACGTCCGTGTACATTCTCGGTATCGCCTGCCTAGAGAAGTGGAACCTAGATGGTATTTGGTAACGGGGGCACACTGCCTCAATAAATTGTCTAGTTCCCTGTGAACTAACGGCGGATACCGGACGCACGTCTAACACCAACATAGTTGTCAAGGACTCAGTTATCCGCTTTGCAGTAGGATGACTGCTGTGATATTTCATCTTCCTCGCAAAGGACTGTTGAACAGTCAATTGCTTACTGGAAGTAGTACAAGTGGGCTTACGACTTCCCCTCTGGGATGACCATCGACTCCCAGCGGCAACAACAGCAGCGCCAGCAGCAGTAGGCGTTACACGCAAGGATGCATCGGAGGAATCCCAGGCAGGAGAGGACTCGTCAGAATTGCCAGTGACATGGCCTGCAGGACTATTGGCATTCCTGGGGAAGGAGGAAATTGACACTGAGGGAGTTGGTGGGGTGGTTTGCGTGAGCTTGGTTACAAGAGGAAGGGATTTACTGGTCAGTGGACTGCTTCCGCTGTCACCCAAAGTTTTTGAACTTGTCACTGACTTATTATGAATGCGCTGCAGGTGACGTATAAGGGAGGATGTTCCGAGGTGGTTAACGTCCTTACCCCTACTTATTACAGCTTGACAAAGGGAACACACGGCTTGACACCTGTTGTCCGCATTTCTGGTGAAATACCTCCACACCGAAGAGCTGATTTTTTTGGTATTTTCACCTGGCATGTCAACGGCCATATTCCTCCCACGGACAACAGGTGTCTCCCCGGGTGCCTGACTTAAACAAACCACCTCACCATCAGAATCCTCCTGGTCAATTTCCTCCCCAGCGCCAGCAACACCCATATCCTCCTCATCCTGGTGTACTTCAACACTGACATCTTCAATCTGACTATCAGGAACTGGACTGCGGGTGCTCCTACCAGCACTTGCAGGGGGCGTGCAAATGGTGGAAGGCGCATGCTCTTCACGTCCAGTGTTGGGAAGGTCAGGCATCGCAACCGACACAATTGGACTCTCCTTGTGGATTTGGGATTTCAAAGAACGCACAGTTCTTTGCGGTGCTTTTGCCAGCTTGAGTCTTTTCAGTTTTCTAGCGAGAGGCTGAGTGCTTCCATCCTCATGTGAAGCTGAACCACTAGCCATGAACATAGGCCAGGGCCTCAGCCGTTCCTTGCCACTCCGTGTGGTAAATGGCATATTGGCAAGTTTACGCTTCTCCTCCGACAATTTTATTTTAGGTTTTGGAGTCCTTTTTTTACTGATATTTGGTGTTTTCGTTTTGACATGCTCTGTACTATGCCATTGGGCATCGGCCTTGGCAGACGACGTTGCTGGCATTTCATCGTCTCGGCCATGACTAGTGGCAGCAGCTTCAGCACGAGGTGGAAGTGGATCTTGATCTTTCCCTAATTTTGGAACCTCAACATTTTTGTTCTCCATATTTTAATAGGCACAACTAAAAGGCACCTCAGGTAAACAATGGAGATGGATGGATTGGATACTAGTATACAATTATGGACGGGCTGCCGAGTGCCGACACAGAGGTAGCCACAGCCGTGAACTACCGCACTGTACTGTGTCTGCTGCTAATATATAGACTGGTTGATAAAGAGATAGTATACTCGTAACTAGTATGTATGTATAAAGAAAGAAAAAAAAACCACGGTTAGGTGGTATATACAATTATGGACGGGCTGCCGAGTGCCGACACAGAGGTAGCCACAGCCGTGAACTACCGCACTGTACTGTGTCTGCTGCTAATATATAGACTGGTTGATAAAGAGATAGTATACTCGTAACTAGTATGTATGTATAAAGAAAGAAAAAAAAAACCACGGTTAGGTGGTATATACAATTATGGACGGGCTGCCGAGTGCCGACACAGAGGTAGCCACAGCCGTGAACTACCGCACTGTACTGTGTCTGCTGCTAATATATAGACTGGTTGATAAAGAGATAGTATACTCGTAACTAGTATGTATGTATAAAGAAAGAAAAAAAACCACGGTTAGGTGGTATATACAATTATGGACGGGCTGCCGAGTGCCGACACAGAGGTAGCCACAGCCGTGAACTACCGCACTGTACTGTGTCTGCTGCTAATATATAGACTGGTTGATAAAGAGATAGTATACTCGTAACTAGTATGTATGTATAAAGAAAGAAAAAAAAACCACGGTTAGGTGGTATATACAATTATGGACGGGCTGCCGAGTGCCGACACAGAGGTAGCCACAGCCGTGAACTACCGCACTGTACTGTGTCTGCTGCTAATATATAGACTGGTTGATAAAGAGATAGTATACTCGTAACTAGTATGTATGTATAAAGAAAGAAAAAAAAACCACGGTTAGGTGGTATATACAATTATGGACGGGCTGCCGAGTGCCGACACAGAGGTAGCCACAGCCGTGAACTACCGCACTGTACTGTGTCTGCTGCTAATATATAGACTGGTTGATAAAGAGATAGTATACTCGTAACTAGTATGTATGTATAAAGAAAGAAAAAAAAACCACGGTTAGGTGGTATATACAATTATGGACGGGCTGCCGAGTGCCGACACAGAGGTAGCCACAGCCGTGAACTACCGCACTGTACTGTGTCTGCTGCTAATATATAGACTGGTTGATAAAGAGATAGTATACTCGTAACTAGTATGTATGTATAAAGAAAGAAAAAAAACCACGGTTAGGTGGTATATACAATTATGGACGGGCTGCCGAGTGCCGACACAGAGGTAGCCACAGCCGTGAACTACCGCACTGTACTGTGTCTGCTGCTAATATATAGACTGGTTGATAAAGAGATAGTATACTCGTAACTAGTATGTATGTATAAAGAAAGAAAAAAAAACCACGGTTAGGTGGTATATACAATTATGGACGGGCTGCCGAGTGCCGACACAGAGGTAGCCACAGCCGTGAACTACCGCACTGTACTGTGTCTGCTGCTAATATATAGACTGGTTGATAAAGAGATAGTATACTCGTAACTAGTATGTATGTATAAAGAAAGAAAAAAAAACCACGGTTAGGTGGTATATACAATTATGGACGGGCTGCCGAGTGCCGACACAGAGGTAGCCACAGCCGTGAACTACCGCACTGTACTGTGTCTGCTGCTAATATATAGACTGGTTGATAAAGAGATAGTATACTCGTAACTAGTATGTATGTATAAAGAAAGAAAAAAAAACCACGGTTAGGTGGTATATACAATTATGGACGGGCTGCCGAGTGCCGACACAGAGGTAGCCACAGCCGTGAACTACCGCACTGTACTGTGTCTGCTGCTAATATATAGACTGGTTGATAAAGAGATAGTATACTCGTAACTAGTATGTATGTATAAAGAAAGAAAAAAAAACCACGGTTAGGTGGTATATACAATTATGGACGGGCTGCCGAGTGCCGACACAGAGGTAGCCACAGCCGTGAACTACCGCACTGTACTGTGTCTGCTGCTAATATATAGACTGGTTGATAAAGAGATAGTATACTCGTAACTAGTATGTATGTATAAAGAAAGAAAAAAAAACCACGGTTAGGTGGCATATACAATTATGGACGGGCTGCCGAGTGCCGACACAGAGGTAGCCACAGCCGTGAACTACCGCACTGTACTGTGTCTGCTGCTAATATATAGACTGGTTGATAAAGAGATAGTATACTCGTAACTAGTATGTATGTATAAAGAAAGAAAAAAAAAACCACGGTTAGGTGGTATATACAATTATGGACGGGCTGCCGAGTGCCGACACAGAGGTAGCCACAGCCGTGAACTACCGCACTGTACTGTGTCTGCTGCTAATATAGACTGGTTGATAAAGAGATAGTATACTACTAATATTATATACTGGTGGTCAGGTCACTGGTCACTAGTCACACTGGCAGTGGCACTCCTGCAGCAAAAGTGTGCACTGTTTAATTTTAACATAATATTATGTACTCCTGGCTCCTGCTATAACCTATAACTGGCACTGCAGTAGTGCTCCCCAGTCTCCCCCACAATTATAAGCTGTGTGAGCTGAGCAGTCAGACAGATATATAATATATATATAGATGATGCAGCACACTGGCCTGAGCCTGAGCAGTGCACACAGATATGGTATGTGACTGACTGAGTCACTGTGTGTATCGCTTTTTTCAGGCAGAGAACGGATATATTAAATAAACTGCACTGTGTGTCTGGTGGTCACTCACTATATAATATATTATGTACTCCTGGCTCCTGCTATAACCTATAACTGGCACTGCAGTAGTGCTCCCCAGTCTCCCCCACAATTATAAGCTGTGTGAGCTGAGCAGTCAGACAGATATATATAATATTATATATAGATAATAGATGATGCAGCACACTGGCCTGAGCCTGAGCAGTGCACACAGATATGGTATGTGACTGAGTCACTGTGTGCTGTGTATCGCTTTTTTCAGGCAGAGAACGGATTATAAATAAAAGTGGTGGTCACTGGTCACTATCAGCAAAACTCTGCACTGTACACTACTGAGTACTCCTAATGCTCCCCAAAATTAGTAAATCAAGTGTCTCTCTAATCTATTCTAATTCTAAACGGAGAGGACGCCAGCCACGTCCTCTCCCTATCAATCTCAATGCACGTGTGAAAATGGCGGCGACGCGGGCTCCTTATATAGAATCCGAGTCTCGCGATAGAATCCGAGCCTCGCGAGAATCCGACAGCGTCATGATGACGTTCGGGCGCGCTCGGGTTAACCGAGCAAGGCGGGAAGATCCGAGTCGCTCGGACCCGTGAAAAAAACCATGAAGTTCTGGCGGGTTCGGATTCAGAGAAACCGAACCCGCTCATCTCTAGTATTAAGATCCTTCTGAACTGAAGATATGGCCTCCAGAATTGAACACAGTATTCTAGATGAGGCGGTACCAGTTTTGTTCATACGTTTGTAAATCCAGTCATCAGGACACAGAGACATGTGAGTTCACTGCTGTGCTGTTTATTCCCTCACCAACTCCAGGCACACTGCCACTGGACCACCCACTTCCCAGCATCCCCCTGGTCCCAGGGACCATCACTGAAGATTCAGGCTTACACAGATTAGTAAGGGAGTGTCTACAAATATTAAGCATTCTTTACACTAACATCACATCCTCTTTTCTTTAAAGATAAGCCCTGTACGCTTCAATGCAACAATTAACAACATCATATTAAGAACATCATCTAACACGTTTCAATGAGTCTCTCAGGTCTGCGTATTTCCCTTTAGGGTCTTTCATACACAGTCTGCGTTTCATCGACCATATTGGACCTTTCTAGAATCGTGGTTTGTTCACCATTATCAGGATCATCATACATGTCAGATGAAGGGTATTCTTCAGTCATGTTGTCTTCATTATGGTTAGGTTGAGATCTTAAATCCACCCGATTTCTTCTTACTTCCGTTCCATGCTCTGTACGTATAGTTTAAGATCTTGGTGCTACTTGTGCTTGCACAATACCTTTCTGCACCCAAATACCTTTCTCGTGATCCCTAAGACGGACTTGGTCACCCGATTTTAGATCAGATAAGCTTTTTGCTCGCCTGTCATGGAACAGTTTCTGTTTCGCCTGTTGACGTTCCTTACTTAGTCTGACCAACGCTGAGTTATGTGTATTAAGCAGTTCATCATGTATTGGGAGATTTGCTCTAATCCTCCTTCCAATCAGCATTTGTGCAGGAGAAAGTCCATTCTGTAAAGGTGTACTGCGGTAGATTAAAAGACTTTTGTAGAAATCTTCTTCACCTTCTTGAGCTTTTTTTATGAGACTCTTTACAGTTTTTACTGAACTTTCCACCAACCCATTTGAGCGTAGATAGTGGGGACTTGACGTAGTATGGACAAATTCCCACTCATCAGCAAATTGTCTAAATTCAGCACTGGAAAACTGAGGACCATTGTCAGTGAACACTTCCATAGGAACACCATGCCTTGCAAAGATTGACTTCATGCAATTGATTACAGCTTTACTAGTAGTTGTATGTAGTGTCTTCACCTCAGGGTAGTTAGAGAAATAATCAGTCACGACAATGTATGGTTTCCCATTACAATCAAACAAATCTGCGCCAACTTTCTGGTACGGTCTCTCTGGCACTGCGTGAGGACTCAGTGGCTCGACTTGTTGTTTCGGTCTATACGTAAGACATAATTCACATGTAGCTGTAGTCTGTGCTATGTCTTGATTCATACTTGGCCAATACATAACTTCATGCGCTCTCCGCTTACATTTTTCTTCTCCTAAGTGGCCTTCATGTATCTTGCACAGCATAGTTTTTCTTAGTCGTGCAGGTATGAGAAACCTATTGCCTTTGTAAATAATACCATCGACAACTGTAAGGTCACTGCGGTACATCCAATAATCATGGATAGACAGCGGGCATGCATGTTTTTCTGCTGGCCAACCTTTCAGAATGATATCTTTCAACACTTTCATTGTGTCATCTGTCTCAGTTTCTTTCCTAATCTGTTCTTGTCTTGCAAGAGACACTGGTAGAGAAGCTACGATCAAATTAACATAGGCTTCTATCTCTTCATCCATCAGACTTTTGGAACCTTCACTTTTGTCCACAGCATGAGAAAGTGTATCAGCAATGTACATGTATTTGCCGGGACAGTACAGCAAGTGTACATCATATTTCTGTAGTCTGATAAGCATTCGTTGAATTCTCATGGGACAGTCATGTAATGATTTAGTCATGATAGCTATCAATAGCTTGTGGTCAGTTTCCACTGTAAATGTTTGACCATACACAAACTAATGAAATCGCTCACATGCATATGTGATCGCTAGAAGTTCTTTTTCTATCTGAGCATACCTTGTTTCAGCACTTGTCAGTGCTCTTGATGCATAGATTACTGGTTGCCATGTATCCTCATGTTCTTGTAACAGCACTGAACCTAGGCCAAATTGCGAAACATCTGCTGAAATTCTTATTCTTTTCGCAGGATCAAAGAATTTTAGCACTGGTTGCTCTGTAATGATCTGTTTCAAGTTTTGCCAACATTCTTCTTGTTCATGTGACCATATCCACTCGTTATCCTTGTCCAACAACCATCTAAGAGAGGCTGTTTGTTCAGAGAGTTGAGAAATAAACTTTTCTAAGTGAGTAATCATTCCTAGAAATCTTCTGACGTCGTCTTTGCTGTTAGGACGTTCCATGTTCACTATGGCTGATATTTTCCTTGGGTCTGGTTTTACACCTTGATCCGAGACCACGTCACCCATAAAGGTAAGTGTACTCACGCCAAATTCACATTTGTCCTTGTTTAGCTTTAGATTCACTTTCTTGACAAGTTCCATTACTTGTCTCAATCTAGAATCGTGTTCTTCCTTTGTAGATCCCCAGACAATAATGTCATCCATCATTGTTTCAACACCTGGAATATGTTCAAAAATCATGTGTATCTTTTTGTGATATACTTCTGGAGCAGACAATATTCCATATGGTAGTCAAAGAAATCTGTATCGACCTTCTGGTGTATTAAATGTACAAAGCTTTGAGCTGGCCTCATCTAGCTTAATTTGCCAGAATCCTGAAGATGCGTCCAATTTACTGAACCATTTTGCTCCCGCAAATTGCTACATGATTTCATTTCTGGTTGGTAGTTTTAAATGTTCTCATTTAATAGCTTTGTTTAAATCTCTTGGGTCTTGACATATTCTGAGTTGTCCATTTTTCTTTTCAACAATTACTAAGGAGCTTACCCATTCAGTAGGCTCATCAACTTTCTGTATCACACCCAAGGCTTCCATGAGATTTAACTCTTGTTTCAGTTTTTCTCTCAGCGCAAACGGCACTTTTCTACAGGGGTGTACCACTGAAGAAACTTGTGTGTCTATATTTATTTTATGCTCTCCAGGCAAACAACCTAGACCTTCAAACAAGACTCTGTATCCTGTAAACATCGATTTGCAGTTATCTTCTACTTGTGATGTCACCATAAAAACTTTCTTTAGCAAGCTTAGTTTCTCACAGGAACTTAATCCTAGAATCGGTTGCACATTTTTATCCACAATCAGTAGAGATGTTTTAAACTGTTGTCCTTTATATTTCAGTGTCACTAAGCATGTACCTTTCACAGGAATTTCCTCCCCAGTGTACCCTGTAACTTTCACTTTGGCTGGATGAATTTTAGGTTTTACTATAAAAGTCTTATAGTCTTGAAATGATATTAAATTCACCTGCGCACCAGTATCAAGTTTAAAGGGAATGACAATCTCATTCACAGTTAAAGGGACAATCCATTCTTTCTTATCTGCACTGCAAAGTTCAATGCAATCGACAAAGAATTCATCTGTTTGTTTAACAGCATGCACTTTGGTTGTTTTACTTTTAATTTTACAGCATTTGGCAAAGTGATTAAGTCTACCACATTTCATGCAGGTTTTACCATAAGCAGGGCACATTTTAGGATTGTGAGCATTTCCACATCTACTACACATTTAGAAACATAGAAACATAGAATTTGTCGGCAGATAAGAACCACTTGGCCCATCTAGTCTGCCCATTTTTTTTAAATATTATTTTTTATCTCTAACCTTATTTGATCCTTATTTCTTTGTAAGGATATCCTTATGTCTATCCCATGCATGTTTAAATTGCTCTACTGTCTTAGCCTCTACCACCTCTGATGGGAGGCTATTCCACTTGTCCACTACCCTTTCTGTGAAATCATTTTTCCGCAAATTTCCCCTGAACCTCCCCCCCTCCAGTCTCAGTGCATGTCCTCGTGTCCTATTGCTTCTCTTCATTTGGAGAATGTTTCCCTCCTGGACTTTGTTAAAACCCTTAATATATTTGAAAGTTTCTATCATGTCCCCCCTTTCCCTTCTCTGCTCCAAACTATACATATTGAGATTTCTTAGTCTTTCTGGGTATGTTTTGTGATGTAGGCCATGCACCATTTTAGTTGCCCTCCTTTGTACAGTTTCTAATGTATTAATATCCTTTTGAAGATATGGCCTCCAGAACTGAATACAGTATTCTAGATGAGGCCGTACCAATGACCTATACAGTGGCATTATTACTTCTTTCTTTCTGCTGCTGATTCCTCTCCCAATGCAGCCAAGCATCTGACTAGCCTTCCTCATTGCCTTGTTACATTGCTTACCTGCCTTTAAGTCATCTGAAATAGTGACTCCTAGATCCCTTTCCTCCTCAGTAGTTTCCAGTATAGTGCCATTAATACTGTATTTAGCTTTAGGATTTTTGAGACCCAAGTGCATGATTTTGCATTTTTTGGCATTAAACTGTAATTGCCAGACTCTTGACCATTCCTCTAGTCTACCTAGATCCTCAATCATTTGTTTTACCACACCTGGTGTGTCTACCCTGTTGCATACCTTTGTGTCATCTGCAAAAAGGCATACTTTCCCTTTAATGCCATTTGCAATGTCACCAATAAAGATATTAAAAATCACTGGTCCAAGTACAGATCCCTGGGGTACTCCACTGGTAACATTTCCCTCCTGTGAATGCACTCCATTTACCGCAACTCTCTGTTTTCTATCCTTCAACCAAGATCTTATCCATTCAATAATCCTAATATCCAATCCCAAACTTTCAAGTTTATTTAGCAGTCTGCGATGTGGAACTGTGTCAAAAGCCTTACTAAAGTCTAGATAAGCTATATCCATGGCTCCACCTTTATCCATCACTTTAGTCACACAATCAAAAAAGTCAATAAGATTTGTTTGACATGATCTCCCCCCAGTGAATCCATGCTGTTTGGGATCCAGTAAATTGCCGGATTTGAGATAATCTACAACTCTTTCTTTTAAGAGTGTTACCATCAATTTCCCTACTACTGATGTAAGACTCACTGGTCTGTAGTTGTTTGCCTCTTCCTTGCTTCCACTTTTGTGCAGTGGGACTACGTTTGCTCTTTTCCAGTCCCCTGGAATTACTCCTGTAGCTAATGACTGGTTGAATAATTCTGTCAATGGTGCTACCAGCACCTCTTTAAGTTCTTTTAGTATCCTTGGATGTATCCCATCTGGCCCCATAGATTTGTCCACTTTCAGCTTTGAGAGTTCTGTTAGGACCTTCTCCTCTGTAAATGTACTTGTTTAATTTTCCTGAATATCCCTGCAACTTAACTGTGGCCCCTTCCCCTCTCTTTCAGTAGTAAATACTGAGCAAAAATAATCATTAAGATGATCTGCTATTAAATTGTCTCCTTCAACAAGACTCCCAGTGTCCGTCTTTAGTTTTATAATTCCGCCTTTTGTTTTTCTCCTTTCGCTTATATACCTAAAAAAAGTTTTGCCTCCTTTACCCACTGACTGGGCCATTTTCATCTCAGCTTGTGCCTTTGCACATCTGATTACCTTCTTTGTCTCCTTCTGTCTAACAAGATATATCTTTTTGACTTCATTATTTTGTGTCTGCTTATATTTCCTAAAAGCCATCTTTTTTGCTCTCACAATATTTGCTACTTCTTTTGCAAACCACACTGGCTTCCTTTTCCTTGTGTTTTTCCTAACAGTTTTGATACAAAGGTCTGTTGCCTTCAATATTGCACATTTTAATGTTTCCCACCTCTCCTGCACTGTTTCCAAGTTCCTCCACTCTGCCAAAGAATCGCTTACACATTTTCCCATCCCTACAAAATCAGCCTTCCTAAAATCCAACACCTTTGTTTTTGTATGGGACGAGTCAGTCTCTGTCTTAATGCTGAACCATACTGTTTGATGATCACTGGATCCCAGGTTCTCAACCACTTTTACGTCCGATAATCTGTCTCCATTTGTAAGTATTAAGTCTAATATTGCGTCTTTCCGAGTGGGCTCCCTCACCAATTGGTGGAGGGATGCTCCCTGAAGGGAATTTTAAATGTTCCTACTTCTAGTGGAACTAGCAACAGACACGTCCCAGTTTACATCAGGAAGATTAAAGTCTCCCATGATTATTACCTCTCCTTTTAATGCCATTTTAGTTATGTCCTGCAATAGGTTCTTGTCAAGTTCCTCTTCCTGACCTGGTGGCCTGTATATCACGCCAATACGAATAATCAACTTTTCCCCTGTTTCTATGGTCACCCAAAGGGCCTCAGTTTTTTCTTCAATACTTTGTATTAATGTAGTATTTATGGCATTTTTTACATACATTGCTACCCCTCCTCCGATTTTTCCAATTCTGTCCTTCCTAAATAAAGTATATCCCGGTATAGCTATGTCCCAGTCATGATTTTCATTGTACCATGACTCTGTAATTGCCACAATGTCTAGATCATCCCTTGTCATTATTGCAGTTAGTTCTGGGATTTTATTTCCTAAGCTCCTAGCATTTGCACACATAGCTTTTAGAGTTTTGTTTGTGCTTTTTCTGTTCCTAGCTATGTTCTTCTCTCTGCCTATTTTTATTTGGTTTTGATCTGAATTATCTTCTGTTGTTGATATGCTTCCTATTCCCTTTGCCTGCAGAAACAATACCTCTGTGTTGGGGTAGCAGATTTCTTTATTCCTGTTTGGTTCACAGCCCCCCTTTGTTAGTTTAAATAGTTCTTGATGAAGCATCCAAACTGTTCAGTTAGTATTCTTGTTCCCCTTGAAGATGGGTGCAGACTGTCACTTTTGTATAAGCTCCTATCTTGCCAGATGGTGTGACTGTGGACTATAAATCCAAATATCTCCTCATTGCACCATGTCCTCAGCCAAACATTGAAGTTTCTGATGCAATGAGTTCTGTCTTCCCCTCTGTGTACTGGCAATACTTCTGAAAAAGATACAGTGGTTGCCACCTGCTTCAGAGCAGTCCCTAACTTCCTAAATTCATCTTTTACAGCCATGAGTTCAGCATTTGCCAGGTCATTTGTCCGTAGGTGGACAATGACACCCACCTCCCCATCTTTTCTTGCTGCCTTTACAATTCTTATTTACTTATTAGACTGTGGCTTAGACTGCTTCATTCTTGAGAATGGAGGTTTGCATCGCTCTGTTTTCTGCACTACATGCACATCAGCTTCCTTGTGTAACTTTTTGGCTTGAAATCTAGTTATTTCTGCAGATCTACACATAGTCACTGCCTTTTCTAGTGTTAGGTCTTGCTCTCTCAGCAATCTCTCTCTGAGTCCATTATCAGGTATTCCACAGACAATACGATCTCTAATCACTGAATCCTTTAAATCACCAAACTCACAGGTTTTACTGAGTGATTGCAGCTCTGTAACATACTGATCAAATCCATCTACAGACTTCTGATCACATGTGAAAAACTTTTCTCTGACGTCCTAGTGGATGCTGGGAACTCCGTAAGGACCATGGGGAATAGCGGGCTCCGAAGGAGGCTGGGCACTCTAGAAAGATCTTAGACTACCTGGTGTGCACTGGCTCCTCCCACTATGACCCTCCTCCAAGCCTCAGTTAGATTTCGTGCCCGGCCGAGGTTGGATGCACACTAGAGGCTCTCCTGAGCTCTTAGAAAGTAATAGTCTTAGATTTTTTTTATTTTCAGTGAGACCTGCTGGCAACAGGCTCACTGCAGCGAGGGACTAAGGGGAGAAGAAGCGAACTCGCCTGCTTGCAGCCGGATTGGGCTTCTTAGGCTACTGGACACCATTAGCTCCATAGGGATCGACCGCAGGCCCAGTCCTTGGTGTTCGGTCCCGGAGCCGCGCCGCCGTCCCCCTTACAGAGCCAGAAGCAAGAAGATGGTCTGGAAAATCGGCGGCATGAAGACTCAGTCTTCACCAAGGTAGCGCACAGCACTGCAGCTGTGCGCCATTGCTCCTCTCACACACTTCACACTCCGGTCACTGAGGGTGCAGGGCGCTGGGGGGGGGCGCCCTGAGGCAGCAATAAAAACACCTTGGCTGGCAAAAATACCTCAATATATAGCCCCAGGGGCTATATATGAGGTAAATACCCCTGCCAGATTCCATAAAAAAGCGAGAGAATAGGCCGCGGAAAAGGGGCGGAGCTATCTCCCTCAAGCACACTGGCGCCATTTTCCCTCACAGCTTCGTTGGAGGGAAGCTCCCTAGCTCTCCCCTGCAGTTTACAACACGGAAAAGGGTTAAAAAAGAGAGGGGGGGCATTTAATTTAGGCGCAGTATACATTATATAAAAAAAGCAGCTATAGGGGACATAACTCAGTTAGTCCCTGCATTATATAGCGCTCTGGTGTGTGCTGGCATACTCTCACTCTGTCCCCCCAAAGGGCTTTTGTGGGTCCTGTCCTCGTTTAGAGCATTCCCTGTGTGTCTGCGGTGTGTCGGTACGGCTGTGTCGACATGTTGAATGAGGAGGCTTATATGGTGACGGAGCAGAGGCCGATATATGTGATGTAGCCCCCTGTGGGGCCGACACCAGAGTGGATGGATAGGTAAAAGGTATTAACCGACAGTGTCAACTCCTTACATAAAAGGATGGATGACGTAACAGCTGTGGGACAGCCGGCTTCTCAGCCCGCGCCTGCCCAGGCGTCTCAAAGGCCATCAGGGGCTCAAAAACGCCCGCTCTCTCAGATGGCAGACACAGATGTCGACACGGAGTCTGACTCCAGTGTCGACAAGGTTGAGACATATACACAATCCACTAGGAACATCCGTGACTTGATCCCGGCAATAAAAAATGTGTTACACATTTCTGACATTAACCCAAGCACCTCTATAAATGGGTTTTTAGGTTTGGGGAGAAAAAACAGGCAGTGTTTTGTTCCCCCATCAGATGAATAAATGAAGTGTGTGAAAAGCGTGGGTTCCCCCGTTTAGAAACTGGTAATTTCTAAAAAATTACTGATGGCGTACCCTTTCCCGCCAGGAGGATAAGTTACGCTGGGAGATATCCCCTAGGGTGGATAAGGCGCTCACACGGTTGTCAAAAAAGGTGGCACTGCCGTTTTAGGAACGGCCACTTTGAAGGTACCTGTTGATAAAAGACAGGAGGATATCCTGAAGTCTGTATTTACACACTCAGGTACTAGACGGAGACCTGCAGATCGTGCTGCTGCAGCGTGGTCGGTGACCCTGTCAAACATGAGAACATATTAAAGACGTCATCTTATATATGAGGGATGCACAGAGGGATATTTTGCCGGCTGGCATCCAAAATGAATGTAATGTCCATTCTGTCAGGAGGGTATTAGAGACCTGTCACGGGACAGGTGATGCTGACTTTAAAAGGATTCTGCCTTATAAGGGTGAGGAATTATTTGGGGATGGTCTCTGGGACCTCGTATCCACAGCCACAGCTGGGAAGAAATATTTTTACCTCAGGTTTCCTCACAGACTAAGAAAGCACTGTATCAGGTACAGTCCTTTCGGCTTCAGAAAAGCAAGCGGGTCAAAGGCGTTTCCCTTCTGTACAGAGACAAGGGAAGAGGGAAAAAGCTGCACCAGTCAGCCTGCTCCCAGATTCAAAATTCTTCTCTCGCTTCCTCTGAGCCCACAGCATGACGCGGGGGCTCCACAGGTGTAGCCAGGTACGGTGGGGGGCCGTCTAAAAAATTTCAGAGATAAGTGGGCTCGCTCACAGGTGGATCCCTGTTTCTTTCAAGAAGTATGTCAGGGGTACAAGCTGGAATTCGAGATATCTCCCCCCAGCCGTTTTCTAGATTATGGCTTGCCGACAACTCCCTCAGGCAGGGAGGCTGTACTAAAGGCAATTAATAAGCAGTATTCCCAACAGGTAATACTCAAGTGCCCCTACTTCAACAAGGACGGGGTTACTATTTTACACGGGTTGGGGTACCGAAACCGCATGGTTCGGTGTGACCCATTTATATTAAAATCCTTGAACACATACATAAAAAAATTCAAGTTCAAGATGGAATCGCTCGAGGCGGTTATTGCAAGCCTGGACGAGGGGGATTACATGGTATCCCAGGACATCAAGGATGCTTACCTGCATGTCCCCATTTACCATCCTCGCCAGAAGTACCTCAGATTTGTGGTACAGGATTACCATTACCAAGTCCAGACAGGACTGTACAAGGCACCGAGGGTGTTTACCGGGGTAATGGCCGAAATGATGATACTCCTTCGAAAAGGGAGTTTTTAATTATCCCGTACTTGGACAATCTCCTTATAAGGGCGAGGTCCAAGGAGCAGTTGCTAGTCGGGGTAGCACTATTTTGGAAAGTGCTACAACAGCAGAGTTGGATTCTAAACAGTCCAAAGTCACAGCTGGTTCCTATGACACGTCTACTGTTCCTGGGGATGGTTCAGGACACAGACCAGAAATAAGTGTTTCTCCGGGAGGAGAAAGCCAAGGAGCTGTCATCTCTAGTCAGAGACCTCCTGAAGCCAAAACAGGTATCGGTGCATCATTGCACGCGAATCCTGGGAATAAGGGTAGCTTCCTACGAAGCAATCCCATTCGGCAGGTTCCATGCAAGAATTTTTCAGTGGGACCTGTTGGACAAGTGGTCCGGATCGCATCTTCAAATGCATCGGCTGATAACCCTGTCTCCAAGGACCAGGGTATCTCTAAAATGGTGGCTGCAGAGTGCCCATCTTAAGGAGGGCCGCAGGTTCGACATACTGGACTAGGTCCTAGTGACCATGGAGGCCAGCCTTTGAGGCTGGGGGCAGTAACACAGGGAAGAAAATTCCAAGGACTTTGGTCAATTCAGGTGACTTCTCTACACAGGCAAGACCTCTGCTTCAAAACAAGCCGGTACTGATCCAATCAGACAACATCACGGCGGTCGCCCATGTAAACCAACAGGGCGACACAAGAAGCAGGATGGCGATGGCAAAAAGCCACAAGGATTCTCCGATGGGCGGAAAATCATGTGTTAGCACTGTCAACAGTGTTCATTCCCGGAGTGGACAACTGGGAAGCTGATCTTCTCAGCAGACACGTCCTCCACCCGGGAGAGTGGGGACTTCATCCAGAAGTCTTCCAAAGGATTGTACACCTTTGGGAAAGGCCACAGGTGGACATGATGGCGTCCCGCCTCAACAAAAAGCTATAAAAGATATTGCGCCAGGTCAAGGGACCCTCAGGCGATAGTTGTGGACGCTCTGGTAACACTGTGGGTGTACCAGTCGTTTTATGTGTTCCCTCCTCTGCCCCTCATACCGAAGGTATTGAGAATAATAATAAGAAGGCGAGGAGTAAGAACGATACTCGTGGTTCCGGATTGGCCAAGAAGAGCTTGGTACCCAGAACTTCAAAAAATTATATCAGAGGACCCATGGCCTCTGCCGCTCAGACAGGACCTGCGGCAGCAGGGGCCCTGTCTGTTCCAAAACTTACCGCTGCTGCGTTTGACGGCATGGCGGTTGAACGCCGGATCCTGAAGGAAAAGGGCAGTCCGGAGGAAGTCATTCCTACGCTTATTAAAGCTAGGAAAGAGGTTACAGCAAATCATTATCACCGCATATGGCGGAAGTATGTTGCATGGTGTGAGGCCAAAAAGGCCCCAACAGCGGAATTTCAACTAGGTCGATTTCTGCATTTCCTGCAAGCAGGAGTGAATATGGGCCTAAAACTGGGCTCCATTAAGGTACAGATCTCGGCTCTGTCGATTTTCTTTCAAAAAGAACTAGCTTCAGTACCTGAAGTTCAGACTTTTGTAAAGGGAGTGCTGCATATTCAGCCCCCGTTTGTGCCCCCTGTGGCACCTTGGGATCTCAACGTGGTGTTGAGTTTCTTAAAATCACTTTGGTTTGAACCACTAAAAACCGTGGATCTGAAATATCTCACGTGGAAGGTGGTCATTGGCGGCTTTGTCCTGTAAAAGCCCTTATCTGATTTTCCATATGGATAGGGCAGAATTGAGGACTCGTCCCCAGTTTCTCCCTAAGGTGGTGTCAGCGTTTCACCTGAACCAGCCTATTGTGGTGCCTGCGGCTACTAGGGACTTGGAGGGCTCCAAGTTGTTAGACGTGGTCAGGGCCCTGAAAATATATGTTTCCAGGACGGCTGGAGTCAGAAAATCTGACTCGCTGTTTATCCTATATGCACCCAACAAGCTGGGTGCTCCTGCTTCTACGCAGACTATTGCTCGTTGGATTTGTAGTACAATTCAGCTTGCACATTCTGTGGCAGGCCTGCCACAGCCAAAATCTGTCAATACCCATTCCACAAGGAAGGTGGGCTCATCTTGGGCGGCTGCCCAAGGGGTCTCGGCTTTACAACTTTGCCGAGCTGCTACTTGGTCAGGGGCAAACACGTTTGCAAAATTTTATAAATTTGATACCCTGGCTGAGGAGGACCTGGAGTTCTCTCATTCGGTGTTGCAGAGTCATCCGCACTCTCCCGCCCGTTTGGGAGCTTTGGTATAATCCCCATGGTCCTTACGGAGTTCCCAGCATCCACTAGGACGTCAGAGAAAATAAGAATTTCCTCACCGGTAATTCTATTTCTCGTAGTCCGTAGTGGATGCTGGGCGCCCGTCCCAAGTGCGGTGTATCTGCAATACTTGTACGTAGTTATTGTTAACTAAATCGGGTTATTGTTGAGCCATCTGTTGAGAGGCTCGGTCGTTTCATACTGTTAACTGGGTTTCATATCACGAGTTATACGGTGTGATTGGTGTGGTTGGTATGAGTCTTACCCGGGATTCAAAATCCTTCCTTATTGTGTACGCTCGTCCGGGCACGGTGTCCTAACTGAGGCTTGGAGGAGGGTCATAGTGGGAGGAGCCAGTGCACACCAGGTAGTCTAAGATCTTTCTAGAGTGCCCAGCCTCCTTCGGAGCCCGCTATTCCCCATGGTCCTTACGGAGTTCCCAGCATCCACTACGGACTACGAGAAATAGAATTACCGGTGAGTAAATTCTTATTATATCTTTCATAAGTCACATTTTTCCTTGGCACAAAGTAATCTTCAAACTTTTGCATTATAGAAGATAGCACCATATTCTGCCCCTCAGCAAACTGAAAACTATTATAAATGTCCAGCACATCCTCTCCTATCACATGGAGGAAAATGGATGCCTTCGTTTTGTCAGCCTCTGAATCAGCTCCACATGCAGCAAGATATATATTAAACCTTTGCGTAAATCTTTTCCAGTTTTCAGACAAGTTACCAGACATCAGCATGCCGGTTGGAGGAGCTAGTTTATCCATGGTTACTCACTGTTTGAAGAGAGGAGCACACGGCAGGTTTTGCAGACACTGAGTATCACAGCCTTACAGACTGCTGCAGGATTCTGTCACACTCTGAGAGCACTAGCAGTCCAAGTTAAACTTCTTCACACACCATGTTTTGTTCATATGTTTGTAAATCCAGTCATCAGGACACAGAGACATGTGAGTTCACTGCTGTGCTGTTTATTCCCTCACCAACTCCAGGCACACTGCCACTGGACCACCCACTTCCCAGCAACCCCCTGGTCCCAAGGACCATCACTGAAGATTCAGGCTTACACATATTAGTAAGGGAGTGTCTACAAATATTAAGCATTCTAATACACTAACATCACAGTACCAATGACCTATACAGTGGCATTATTACTTTCTTCTTTCTTCCTCTCCCAATGCAACCAAGCATCTAACTAGCCTATACATTGCTTTGTTACATTGCTTACCTGCCTAAAAGTCACCTGAAATAGTGACTCCTAGATCACTTTTCACCTCAGTAGCTTCCAGTATAGTGCCATTAAAACTATATTTAGCTTTTGGATTTTTGAGACCCAAGTGCATGAATTTGCATTTTTTTGGCATTAAACTGTAATTGTCATGCTCTTAACCATTCCTTTAGTCTACCTAGATCATCAATCATTTGTTTTACCCCTCCTGGTGTATCTACCCTGTTGCATACCTTTGTGTCATCGGCAAAAAAGCATACTTTCCCTTTAATGCTATTTGCAATGTCACCAATAAAGATATTAAAACGCACTGGTCCAAGTACAGATCCGTGGGGTACTCCACTGGTAACGTTTCCCTCCTGTGAATACACTCCACTTACTACAACTCTCTGTTTTCTAACCGAGATCTTATCCATTCAACCATCCCAAGATTTTGAGTTTATTTAGCAGTCTGCAATGTGGGACAGTGTCAAAAGCTTTACTAAAGTCTAGATAAGCTATATCTATGGCTCCACCTCTATCTATTACTTTAGTCACACAGTCAAAAATGTCAATAAGGTTTGTTTGACATGATCCCCCCCCCCCCCCCCATCCCCAGTGAATCCATGCTGTTAGGGATCCTGTAAATTGCAGGATTTGAGATAATATATAACTCTTTCTTTTAAGAGTGTTTCTATCAATTTCCCTACTACTGATGTAAGGCTGACGGGTCGGTAGTTGCTTGCCTCTTCCTTGCTTCCACTTTTGTGCAGTGGGACTATGTTCTCTCTTTTCCAGTCTTCTGGGATTACTCCTGTAGCTAGAGCACTGGTGGTGCTGTGTGACATATGTATGGCCACACAACACTAATACTATACATCCGCTTTGCGAAAGTAGTCATCATCACTATTAGCCTTATCCATCTAATACTAGACGGATTTCTGAGTATGCACAACATTGAAAAACCATCATTTTCGTTTGCACACCCATGACATGCCCAGAAATCTCTTGTCCTTTTATTTTGCAAATGCCCAGTTGCTGTCCAGTAAGACCCACTCAGCCACAAGTGATGACATTCCTGAGATGTGTATAACTCTGAATCTATTGGCTCAAAGTTGCGTATGTACGCTCTGATGCATGCGCACTTGCTAATAATGGTATGACCTATCCGCAGAGTGGTCTTGTGTGCAAGTCTGAATCAAGCCCAGTGTCACCAAATACAGTGGGGTAAATTTACTAAGATTCGTGTTTTCCCGTTTGAGGTCAAAGTTCAATCACGAATGACATCGAAAGTGTAAATATGCAACTTTTTGAATTGATTACGACTAAATTACTAAGCTGCTGTATTCTGCATTTTCGGGTTTTCCGATGTCGATGTCATTCGTTTTTTTTGGCAGTGTTTTACGTGAGTGACTTGTAAAACACTGCCGACTTTAATACAATGAATCTCGGCCGGATCTGAGAGATCCGTGCTGGGCTTCATTGTGCTCTTTGTTAAAAAATAAAATAAAGTTTAAATGTAAAAAAAAAATTGTGTGGGGTCCCCCTCCTAAGGCAAACCAGCCTCGGGCTCTTTGAGCCGATCCTGGTTGCAGAAATATGGGAAACAAATGGACAGGGGTTCCCCCATATTTAAGCAACCAGCATCGGGCTCTGCGCCTGGTCCTGGTTCCAAAAATACGGGGGACAAAAAGAGTAGGGGTCCCCCGTATTTTTGAAACCAGCACCGGGCTCCACTAGCTGGACAGATAATGCCACAGCCGGGGGTCACTTTTATACAGTGCCTTGCGGCCGTGGCATCAAATATCCAACTAGTCACCCCTGGCCGGGGTACCCTGGGGGAGTGGGGACCCCTTCAATCAAGGGGTCCCCCCCCAGCCACCCAAGGGCCAGGGGTGAAGCCCGAGGCTGCCCCCCCCATCCAATGGGCTGCGGATGGGGGGCTGATAGCCTTTGTGATAAGTGTTTGATATTGTTTTTAGTAGCAGTACTACAAGGCCCAGCAAGCCTCCCCCGCAAGCTGGTACTTGGAGAACCACAAGTACCAGCATGCGGCGGAAAAATGGGCCCGCTGGTACCTGTAGTACTACTACTAAAAAAATACCCCAATAAAGACATTACACACACACCTTGAAAGTATAACTTTAATACATCCATCCACACCTCCATATACACATACTTACCTTATGTTCCCACGCAGGTCGGTCCTCTTCTCCAGTAGAATCCATGGTGTACCTGTAGAAAAAATTATACTCACATAATCCAGTGTTTTCGGCTCCTCTGTAAATCCTTTTGTAATCCACGTACTTGAAAAAATAAAAAAACGGATACCCGACCACGAGCTGAAAGGGGACCCATGTTTTCACATGGGCCCCCTTTCCCCGAATGCCAGAAACCCACTCTGACTGATGTCTAAGTGGGTTTCTTCAGCCAATCAGGGAGCGCCACGTTGTGGCACCCTCCTGATCGGCTGTGTGCTCCTGTACTGTATGACAGGCGGCACACGGCAGTGTTACAATGTAGCGCCTATGCGCTCCATTGTAACCAATGGTGGGAAATTTCAGGTCAGCGGTTGACCGAAAGTGACCTCACGGATTTGTAGTTCAGCACGGCAGTGTTTGGCTATTGTCGGCAGTGTTGTCGGCAGTGTTTGTGTTTTGCACTTTTTAGTAAATTCCCGATTTCTAGCAAATTGCAGGCGTATTTGACCGATGGTGTATTGATTCGTGATTTTTTCCTAGGACTTCCAAAATATTACGAATGCCCTCATCACTGCCGTGATTTTTGCTTAATAAATTACCGAGATGACACTTTGATGAAAAAACGGCATCTCGGTCAAAATCGGGACCTTAGTAAATATACCCCAGTACGTCAAGATGTTCACAGAGATGGTTGCATTGCATAAACTATTTATTGGACATAAAGCATTCTTTTGCAAGTAGGCTAATGCAAATAACACTGGAACAACAAACTCAATAGCAGAAACTAGTAATATGGTCATATAAGTAATTCTACGCCCAGCTCCCAGCAAACAGACAAGTACTAGCAGGGCATGCTGTCAGAATCCTATGAGCAGAGGCGTAACAAGGGTAGGGCGAGCAGGGTGCGTGCCCTGGGCGCCGTGACAGCCCCAGCAGAGGGGGGCGCCACCGGCACCTGCACTGCCCACTCGCCCCACGGCAAATCACATTGTTGAAACTAGCGGCAGTGCAGCCGGTGCATTGCACCAGTGCACGCCGCAATGAAGGAGCCCGCCCTGCAGCCTCCGGCACTACAGTGAGTCAAACTAACTCATTATAGTATGCCGCTGTGACAGAGGGGAAGCCCGATCATCCACGATGCAGTCTGGCTGGCTGGATGAGAAGGGCCCTCCCCTTTCCTCTCATCTCTCCTCTCATTGGCTCCCTTCTCCCCTCTCCTCCCCCATACTCACCTCGTCTCTCACTGAGTCCCCGGCGCTTCCTTCCTGCCAAACACTGGCTCTTCCTGGCTCGTGTCTCCTCCGCTGCTCTGACTGCCTGGTGCCGCTCCCATCATACAGTGGTTTCTGTGCTGGAATATTCTCCGCTGGTGGTCCCAGGTGCAGGTATGGAATGGCTCCTCCCCTTTGGCCTCTGCAGACTGCAACCCGGTGGGGGCCTATGTGCTGTACTATTATCCTGGGGAGGTTTGCTATGTGCTGTATTATCCTGTGGTGGTGGCCTACTATATGTGCTATTTTATTACCCTCTGTGTGCGTGTGAGGGGGGGGGGGGGGGGGGTAAGCTATGTGCTGTCGTGAAGGGGGGGTAAGCTATGTGCTATCTTATTCTGCATTGGGGGCCTATGTGGTGTATTATTATCCAGGAGGTATGGGGGGGGGGGCTATGTGTCTATTATTATCCTGTGGTGGGGGCCAATGTGCTGTATTATTACCCAGGGGGGGCTTCTGGTGCGTGGCCATGCCCATTTTTTCGGCGCGCGCACATACTTCTTTTTGTGTGTGTGTTTTTTTTTTGTGGGGGGCGCCACTCTTCATCTTGCCCTGGGCTCCAAAAACCCTAGTTACGCCACTGCCTATGAGTTCACGTATCTTTTGCTCCAGCTTCTGATGAGTCTAAGGGTGTATTTTCTTAACATGAGGTCCAACCATCTCCAACATAAACCTTTCTAAATGATCACAAGTATCCAATTATAAAGAATTTCTTCACCATAGGAACTAGGATGTTCCACTTCCAGGACAGCAATCTCTACATCATTGAGGCAGACATGGTCACTAAATAGTGTGTAGGACATAAACCAGACTCCAGGATCACCCGAGCCACTAATTCTTATCCCAGCTAATTAAGGCTTATATTATGGCAGTGCTGGAGATTCTCCCACCTCCGCCACGAAAAGACTGAATGATGTAAGCGGAACACTGAAGCTGTTCTGGTGGCTGGTGGTGGACAATGCCCTAGTTAGACACCCTCAAGCCAAATTTAATAGGACTGACCAAGAACAATATGTGTCTATTTTCTCTGCCTGCTGATGGCGGGCACTGAACTAACTATAACTGCAGATACAGCAATTGACACATTCACGAGAAATCACAGTATACGGCCAAATTTTTTTTTACAAATGATTGTTAACATTAAGCACACAATTCTAAAATAAGCATTGAAATACTTGTTTATGTAGCAAGACAAACATTTTGGGTACAATTTTTTGAGACCGAACAACTGAGCTTTGTGTGGTTTGTGTTTACCTAGGTATTACGGCTGCCGCACAGCAATGTGCTTTTCTGCACACGCACAAGCAGAGGGGAGCTCTGTGATAGGTCAGCTGGAAGGTTGCGAAAAGTTAGTGGAAAAAGAGTGCCAGTTGGTAGCAGCTGTTGGTTTGAGGAAAGTTTGAAAATAGCTGTTGTGGCGGCCATCTTGTCAGGTGGAGACATCAGGGCTGAGTAAAGACTCTACGAGATCGTAGTGACAGAGATTAGAAGGACAGAGTGGCAGATACTTTCAGCAAAGTCACTGTAGTATCAGTGGGAAGCAAGGATGACAGAACAGAAATAAACAAGGTTCAGAAAGCAGGACTTCCACCTAGCTTAACTGCTGTGGCTGCATTTGGAGATCGAGTCTGAACCTGAGGAGCGGATCATGTGGGTGAGAAAGTTTCAGCTGTTATATACGCTGTCTGCTAATCACACACAAAGTGTTATACTGCAAGATATGCTGTCAGACTTGCCAGACAAAATATGCTACCAGTTCCCTTGCTGTGACTGACTACTAAGACACGAAAATCTTAGGAAAGAAATGATTTACTGAAAGAAACCCTGTTGTAATAAAGAACTATATTTCAGTTCTAGCCACGTACAAAGGCTTATTGTGCACAGACCGGACAAACATCTTTATAAAGTACTAAGCTATAATCCCGTTACATTTCAAGTTTCCTGTTATTGGACTTTAATGTTACCTCAGGACTTTCCTGTCAGAGTTAGTGTGTGCTGTGAGCCTCACCGTTAATAGGTAATAATATATGCCATTAGTCCTATAGTGTGTTGTAGACTGATAGAAAGTGCATTTATTTTAATACTTTAGAATTCATCTGATAAATGTCTCTTAAAAGTCTTTATACCTATTGAACTAAAGTCCTGTGAAGAGTTTTAATCCATATTATTGCAAAGTTTACAACATACATTTACAGTATGTTTATCCTTGAATAACTGAGCTACACTAGTTTTACAGAAATACTGATTGCAGAATAAATTCCACAATTCTTTTACTTACCACCCAAGTCATATCTCTTTGTGTCTGTAATGGGTACTGTCCTTACCTCTCTGCGGGGGTGTGGAAAAGCAAGAGAGCAACTCAGGTGAGAAGCTGACCAAGGGGGTCATACAGATATGATCGCTGGGCTGCTAAACGTGTAGCCGCCCAAAGGGGAGTGTATATTCGCCGTGCAAGTGTGCGATCGCATGTGTACGCCGAGCTGCAAAAAATCACTCAGTCAGCGGGAATCCGTTTGCACCTCACTCACCAGCTAATGATTTTACCACTGTGTGCAGTGTGTGCGCAGCCCAGGACTTACTCCTACAGTGTGATGAGAACAGGCTGATCGGGGCCGGAGCTGACGTCACACACCCTCCCTGAAAACGCTTGGGAACGCCTGCGTTTTTCCGGACAGTAAACGGTCAGTTGCCATCCACAAACGGCTTCCTCCTGTCAATCACCTTGCGAACACCTGTTGTTGCTGTCCGACACTCATGCGCATTGCTGTGCATACGCATGACCAGTTAGTACCTGATCGCCCACTGTGCAAAAACGCACAGCAGTGATCAGATATGAATGAACCCCGAAGAACCAGCTACTTGCAATTTGTACTAAACACACCCACCGCACCCACATCACACATCGGGGCACTTTATAACTATGGGGGTCATTCCGAGTTGTTCGCTCGCTAGCTGCTTTTAGCAGCATTGCACACGCTAGGCCGCCGCCCTCTGGGAGTGTATCTTCGCTTAGCAGAATTGCGAACGAAAGATTAGCAGAATTGCGAATAAATAATTCTTAGCAGTTTCTGAGTAGCTCCAGACCTACTCCTACACTGCGATCAGCTCAGCCCATTTCGTTCCTGGTTTGACGTCACAAACACGCCCTGCGTTCGGCCAGACACTCCTGCATTTTATCCTGGCACGCCTGCTTTTTTCCGCACACTCCCAGAAAACGGTCAGTTTCCGCCCAGAAACACCCACTTCCTGTCAATCACACTCCGATCACTTCAACAATGAAAATTCTTCATTCGGACGTGAGTAAATCTACTAAGTTTTGTGCTAAATTACTTAGCGCATGCGCACTGCGTACCATGCGCATGCGCATTTTTGTGCCTTAATCGCTCCGTTGCGAAAATCGGCAACGAGCGAACAACTCGGAATGACCCCCTATGACTGATGGGATGGGTGGAGATATTGTAGCACACTCTGGCGAACCAACGTACTTCCAGGGGTGCTGTAATGCCATTATTCTATAGCAAATGCTTTCCACCTGTAAGTGTTGAGGATATTTAACAAATATATCTCACATGTCAACATGTCTACTAAATGCACATTTTCTATCACTGCTCATTGCAGTGATAGAAAATCCTAACTCATACCATGATTTTTTTGTTTTTATTTGTAAAACCAGTGAGGCAGCCGAGTAATGCTCAGCTCACTGGGAACAAAGGCTGCTAATAGTGGGCCTGATTCTGAGTCAAACGAATTTCTGTGCATAGGCGCAAATGGTGATTGTTTTTCTATACAGTGTAAGGGCAGATGAGAATTTACACATTTCTACTTATTTCTGTCCTATTCTGAGTCATGCAGAACTCAGTCAGACCTGTCTGTCTGTAAAATTAGGCATTATGGGGCTTCAACTGGATGACAACAGTACGGGCACATGGAACCGTCCTGTCTAGATCAGGCTTCCACAGCTGCTCACAACTGCTCCTACTCTGCGTGCAACCAGAGCCATTACGCCGGGTACGTGGCTGAGTAAGGCGCCAAGGTACAGAGGGCGTCGGCAGCCTGGTCCACGCCCCCAGCCTACAAGTAAGCTCATGCTGTTGTGGCATAACATGTAAAACCATCTCTACTGTCTGGCGTAACGTGTATAAGGGGCTCTACTGTGTGGTGTAACGTGTATAAGGGGCTCTACTGTGTGGTATAACATGTATAACGGTTACTAGTGTGTGGTGTAAGTGACTAACGGACACTACTGTGCGGTCTAATGTGAACTGATACTAATATGTGACCACGCCCCTTCCTATGAAGCCACGCCCCATCCAGTTCCACAAAGGTGCGCCAAAATATATATTCGTTTACAAAAAAATTAGGCTTGGGCCGGCCGTACATGCAACTGAGCCCCAGTAAAAGTAGTTTTATCATCTGTCAGGCCAGGCATTTGTGAATCAGCACATGCTTCCCTGGGCTTTGGCTTCGTGTTTAATATTCCTAAAAAAAAAAGCATTTTTTTTTAAAGAGATAATAATAATAAAAAATTTTTTTTTTATAATAATAATAATACTAATAATAATAGTAGCAATATTTTAAAATTAAAACCATTATTTTTCTTTTCAATGCATTTTCTCCAGTGTGAGCAGCCCAGCAATGCCATTGTAAGATGTCTATGATAAATAGGCTTTGCAAACAGCTTCTGGTGAATGATTCTGCTGGCGTTAACTGGCGTTAGTCATCACTAGAAGGGGACTTTGATGTGCAGTATAGGCAGAAGCCCTAAACCCTGCCAAAACTCCCTAAGCCTGTTATTGCTAAGAACGCAGATGAAGATGTTTGCACTAACCTTTCCCAGTGCCTCACTTTATTAATCTCCTTCTGATGGTGTTTCTGTTATTATAGCAGCTACCTGTATGCTACAGCTGACCTCTTCTAAACTATTTTACTTGTCTTAAGTTTTAGACATCACGTTGTTATGATTCTATAAGCATTTGTATTTCAGAAAACAGTTTCAAAGGTTCCTTTCAACCTACGGTAAAGAGAAGGCTGATTATTCCCATGTTAATAAAGAATCACTATCTTTGTGTGAAATTCCTATAACTTAGGTACACACAGGGACAGATCTGTTCGTAGCATTAAAATTCCCTTTAACAAATAACCCCCTGTGCGGAGGCTGTGGTTTAGGGTCTTGTAGAGGCAACGTGTCTGTCTACGTTAATAATAAGATATCAAATCCATTCTTCTTGGATTTGTGCTGCACGCCTGTCAGCATTTATAGAGAAAATGTTTCTGATGTTTGCTGGAAGAAAGAAACAGCGGTCTTGTTTTTCACTTTGCCTGCTGTCATTCACTTCATCCTATTATCATGTGTTATAAAAACAACTCCGTTCGGACAAAATTATACAACCAAGAACATGTCAAGATAATGTTTTAATACGTGCAGTAAACATGTAACTGTGACCAGGGCCGAAATTCGTCATTTGGAGCAAGGCAGTAATTTGGTGCGAGCCTGTGTTTGTGTAACCCCTCTTGCCATCACCACTTACCTGGATCTTCTTCTTGCTCCTCCATAAGGCAGCAGCAGCAGGCTCCTCACACATATTCTTCAGAGCACATGACGTTATGACGTGATGCTCGTAGTGCAGTTAGAGGGAAAAAAAAACTTTTTTTTGCCAGGTGATCCCAGGCCATCTATGACTGTGCCCTGCTGATTAGTCCAGCAGAACAGGGACGGAGCCCGGTCATGGTCACCGGAGCGGACATCAGCTCAAGATGGGTTGGGGGAGCTCTGGTCATCTCGGCACCCCATCAAATACGTCACCCGGGGCACATGCCCCATTAGTTGGGGCCCTGCACTGTGACAGTCACATAGTGCAGCATCATGGAGGAGCAAAACAGGTCCCAGTAAAAGTGTAGGAAGAAATCAGGAGAGCAGAAGCTCTGGTGCCAAATTCAAGATCTTTTGTCTGACATGGTGCTTCCCTTAAAAAGCAATCTATTCACCCCTTCATCTTATTTTAATTATCGCATTGTACAAAATTCAATAATAACATTGCTCAGAATAACTTGTCTCATCGTTGCATCTACTCTGTGCCGTACAAGGAACCCTACCTCTGCCCAGCTCCTCCCTTATGTGCAAACTGGCCAGCAACGTCTTGTCAAGCTTGCCTTGTCAGCAGGGCTCACATCATTAATTGTAGGGCCCGGGACTGACAAAATGGACAGGGCCCCTCCCTCCCCCCAAAAAAAGATTCTGCCGCACTGCTCCACCCCTATGTGATGTCATACACTGTGATGTGGAATGTTGTGGACCTACAGGGATGGTTCACAGAGAACTGATACAAAGATAAGGCTTGTTTTAAGAAGTAGTTCCTGCGTATCAGCCTGCTGTTGATTTACAGACTGCTGCAGCTCTACAGATATTGGCGGTGGGAGCCAGGGGTGGGGCCCTCTCTCTGTAAGGGCCTGGGACACTAGTCCCCACAGTCCCCCCCCCCCCCCCCCCCCCCGATGTCTGCCCTGCTGGTCAGTATGCCAACGTGTCCAAATTTGGAAGAGTGTGATCAAGCTTTATAATAAATGGGGGCCATTCAGTACATCAACTAGATTAGGTTCTGCTTTGTATACTAGTCACCAGATTGGACTTAGCTCTCTTCATTGGTTACCACAGTTAGACTAGCTTTGCACACTCAAACTAGCCACCAGACCAGATTGGGCTCAGCCGTCTTTGTTGGTCACCAAATTGTGATCAACATTAAATGCTAGCCTCCAGACATCGGTCATCTGTCTTCACTGGACATCTGATTGGGATCAGTTCTCCTGACCTTTCCAGCTAATCAGTTCTCCTGACCTTTCCAGCTAAGGTTGCAAACAGTGAAATACCAGTTAGTAGGGACTAGAGAGCACTCCCCCATGAGGATAATGTGGACTGGACTACAGTTTATTACAATCACTGTCATATACACATATTTCACTTCCTCCACTGTGGATTGTCTATGGGCAGACACAGATTTACAGATGTTATGCAGAATTTTATTTACATTTTATACATATGACACTAACATACGTATTCCTCAGCAGAGACATTTGGGAACATACACCCTAATAAAACAACACTGGGTATTAACAACCGGACAAAGCATAAGACAGGACATTTTAATAATGTATACTCTGATCTTATTTACTGTATATTAAACTGTTAGCAACTTTAAAGCTGGTTATACACTGTACGATCTATAATCCAGTATGTTGTTCTGCTGCGAATTTGAACAATATATCGTATACATCTTATAGTGTGTACACCCAATGTGTCGTTACCGCACGTTGTTCTTCAAAACACTCCATTGGATGTGCTGTACGTCCAACGGGACGATTCCATAGCTGACACAGTTCACTTACATGCGTCGTTGCATGGTGGATTGTATAGTGTGTACGGCGGATGCTGTGTGTTGTAACATGGCATCTCTGCATAGCTGGGTCACACCATCAGAAGGTGTGTACCTAGCTGTAGTGTGGGTGGCCCTTGCGGGAGCATGGATTCTGGATGAGCCGGGTGAGCGGGATGCGGTCAATTTATCTACAATCAAAATCCCAACGGTTAAAATACCGACAACCATTGACCAACGCCCACAAGTTTAAAATCCAGACATGGTCACAATACCGACATGTAAAATACTGACAAGGTCATAATACCGACATTTAAAATGTTGACAGGTCAAAAAAGTCGACATGAGTTTTTCATGATTTCATTGAAACCGATTTGTTCATACTTTACCATCCCAGTGGACGTGGAGGGGGAATATAATAGTGTGCTGAGTACATCGAGGCACAGTGCCCGAAGCCATGCTAGGGGACGCGGCACACTTATACGGTATCCATGTCAACCTATGTCGACATACACACCAAAAAAAAAAGAAAAACCATTTGTCGACTTTTTGACCTGTCTACATTTTAAATGTCTGTATTTTGACCTTGTCGGTATTTTAAATGTCAGTATTTTGACCTTGTCGGAATTTTGACCGTCGGTCAATTGTTGTTGGGATTTTGACCATCGTGATTTTGATTGTAGGTATTTCATACTGATCCCGGATGAGCCACGTGCCAGTGGCTTCAGCAAAAAGTGAGGATAATCATTGTGATTAATAAATGAGATGTTCATGTGTATGAACCGTACTTTGTGAAATGTGGTAGAGCAGGTGTGGGATGGAAGTTTAAGTGACCCATGTGTGAGTACAAAGGGGGTAATTCAGAGTTGACTGCAGCAGCAAATTTGTTAGCAGTTGGGCAAAACCATGTGCACTGCAGGTGGGGCAGATGTAACATGTGCAGAGAGAGTTAGATTTGGGTGGGTTATATTGTTTCTGTGCAGGGTAAATACTGGCTGCTTTATTTTTACACTGCAAATTAGATTTCAGTTTGAACACACCCCACCCAAATCTAACTCTCTCTGCACGTGTTACATCTGCTCCCCCTGCAGTGCACATAGGGGGTCAATCCGAGTTGATCGCACGCTGCAACTTTTTGCTGCTCGTGCAATCAACTAGACGCGGCCTATGGGGGGAGTGTATTTTTGCATAGCAAGGCTGTGATCATTTGTGCAGCCCTGCTGTGCAAAAAAAGTTTTTTTGTAGAACAAGGCCAGGGTAAGAGTTACTTACCCTGTGCGATCAATCCAGCGTTGCAGGTCCCGGAATTGATGTCAGAAATCCGCCCTCCAAACGCCTCGACATGCCTGCGTTTGGATCTCCATGCCCAGAAAATGGTGAGTTGACGCCCAAATCCGCCTACCTCCTGTCAATCTTCTTGCGGTCGCCGCTGCGACTGCTTTCTTTGTCAGCGTGCGATCGGGTCGGAATGACCTCTATGGTTTTGCCCAACTGCTAACAAATTTGCTGATGCGATCAACTCTGAATTAGGCCCATAGTACCCACGAGCCATTAGTGAGCATGGTGTGTGAACGAATCGCAATGGCTCACATATAAATAGAAGCATACATGCAAAGAGTGGTATAGAAAAGTGTGTGTGTGGGGGGGAGGGGGGGGCTAGACCTGGTGAATGGTGGTTACAAAATGTTAGTGTTTTGAATTATTTTTGTTTAGCTATTTTCTATCTATTTATTTTTTAAGGGGACATTGGAGCTGGAAGCCCATATCTGGCTATCCCCTTCAACATTCACATATTCATTTTATTTATTTTAAATTACAGCTAAAAGGGAATCATCCTTATCTCCGCAGATGGGGATCTCTTACTAAATAGACCCCTTGCTGTCTCCCCATATTTCTCATCTGGAAATCATTTTTTTTCTTTTTTGTTTTCTTGCGCCAACACATACGGTATGCAACGCCCTTTGCTTTACAGAGAATCCTACTGCAGAATTGTTTTTTCTTTTTTTTTTTTTAAATGTGGAGATTTTGTAATTCAATTTTTTTCCACTTAACCCATATACCAGAAATAATAATAATTAAAAAAAAGGTCTGACGAGAAAAGATAAAAAGAAACACGGAATGAAACATACAGCCCCGCCGCATCGTTTGCAAAAAAAACAACAAATTTTTTTAAAGCCCCAGGACGGACGCTTCCTGCCGAATTAGGCTTACAAAGCACTCCTGCTCTCATTCATCTCCTCTCTCGAAGAAAAATCATTTATGCGATCCTGAATTCAAGCTCGTACGAGCTGCATGAATCATGTAAGTAAGGTATTGGCTCTCCTGGGAGGTTAGAGCCAGCTGTCTCATTGACTCAGCCACTCTCTTGGCTGATTCCGGAGTTCCTCTGGCATCATTACCAGAAGGAGCTGTTTAATAAGGTGCCACAATGCTAGCAGTTACCAGACAGAGAGAACGAAAACATCTGGTATAATACAGAGAGCAGTCCATTGCTTGATCCGTGCTTGGCTATAAGTATTCAAAGATAAATATGGAAGTTTGTGTATGCCAACATGGCCTGCCAGGAAGGAACTGCGCGAGTATCAACTAAATATTAAAATAAGAACAAAAAGAACTCATATCAAATCGGTTTTATTTTCCCCTCCCCCACTTTTTGACAACGACTCCCCAGAGAGCTCTCATTGATGGATGTTAACAAGCGAGGTGTTAACAAATAAATCTGTATACTTTATGTGCTTGTCGTTGTATGTCTCATGCCCAGATTTCATTCAGAGAATATAAAGGTCTTTAATCACCATCAGAGTAAGTTTTCAGCTCTCACTCATAGCACCGTCTTCTCATTGTATCGTCCAATAACAGGGAATTGAAGAGTCACTTGTCTCATAATAAGTATTTTTAATTTTTTTTTTTGTCCTATGAATAGTGATTGAAGCACTTTAGAGTCTATTTATGACACAATGCGAACGGCATAATGATCTGTAACCGCCGGCTACCGATCAGATATTTGGAGTTGTTTACGAAGATGGAAAAACGTGAAGGTGTTGATCGATAGCCATTTATTTCTTTAGTCAACAGTTGCCTTGTTAGTTTTTATAGAGGCAATGATACTAATGATTTGTGTGACAAGACGGCCGTAGAAGGGCACTTCTGTGACAGGTCCTGGCTGATGATGACCCTCCAAAGGGGATGTCATGTGCCCTGGGCATTAAACTAGAACCACAGGGGCAGTGATAGTTCCGACCTTCCTGGCCTTGCACCTTAGGTGGCAGCAACAGTCATGGCCACCATCAGGGGGGTGCTGGGGGCACAGCTGTCCCAGACCCAGCCTCTCTGACAGAGAGAGGATGGCCCGGGATGATCATGCAGCCACCTGCCCACCCACCACCGTCCCCGCCAGTCCGCGGTCGTCCACGCTGTTCTGTTGCTCTCCTCCGACCCTCCAGCAGCTCTGTATTGAAAACTTCCCTCCCAAATTGGCCGCCGCCCAGAGGAGACAGTTATTCAAGATACTAGAGGAGCCCTCTAGTATCTTGAATAACTGTCTTCTCTGAGGCAGATCACAGAATTTGGGGGTATTTTTGATCCTACAGTATTATTAACCTCAATAACATTCATTTCCACTGATTTCCAGTCTATTCTGAACACCTCACAATATTGTTTTTAGGCCAAAAGGTTGCACCGAGGTCGCTGGATGACTAAGCTAAGCGACACAAGTGGGCGGCACAAACACCTGGCCCATCTAGGAGTGGCACTGCAGTGGCAGACAGGATGGCAGTTTTAAAAACTAGGCCCCAAAGAGCACATACTGCAAATTAAAAAAAGAGGTGCAAGATGGAATTGTCCTTGGGCCCTCCCACCCACCCTTATGTTGTTTAAACAGAACATGCACAGTTTAATAAACCCATAATTTCAGAGACAGGTGGTCCCCCTGGAAAAAGCTTGCCAAGTTTTCCGAATCATAGCTAGCTACAAACATACCACCTCCTTCTTTGATGACTTTTCACATTATGAGAAGAGGCAAGAGGAAGAGGACAGTGTCAAGAAGGTGATTAAAAATTAGAGAGGCACATGCAATCAGGAACAACACACAGGGTTTCACCTCCACTCCTATATTGGTGTGGAATGGAAAAGACTTCAACCAAGCAAATATATAATTACCACATTACTGGCCAAACTGAAAAAATAGGATTCAAAGCCTCCGAATTTATACCCCCTTCTCCGTTTTTAGGGATTAAGATAATCTCGGATTTAATGCTGGGATGCAAATAAACTGGTGTATACCACAGGATCAAGATTGGATATTTTGCCCTCAACGGAGTCTGGAGACTTATTTTGTGAAAATCTCGTAGGTTTCTTTTTTTCCATTTTTTTATTGCATTTTTAATTACATATTTTGTGGCAGATGCCTTATTTTCATTTTTCACAGCTCCCAGTTACTAGAGATGAGCGGGTTCGGTTCCTCGGAATCCGAACCCGCCCGAACTTCATGATTTTTTACACGGATCCGAGCGACTCGGATCTTCCCGCCTTGCTCGGTTAACCCGAGCGCGCCCGAACGTCATCATGACGCTGTCGGATTCTCGCGAGGCTCGGATTCTATCGCGAGACTCGGATTCTTTATAAGGAGCCGCGCGTCGCCGCCATTTTACACGTGCATTGAGATTGATAGTGAGAGGACGTGGCTGGCGTCCTCTCCGTTTAGAGAAGAAATAGATAGGAGAGTGAGAGTGAGACAGTGACACTTCATTTACTGGAGCTTAGGAGGAGTACTCAGACAGAGAGTGCAGAATTTTGCTGATAGTATTAGTTAGTTATACTAGTGACTGACCAGTGACCACCAGTGCAGTTTTATATTATTTAATATAATCCGTTCTCTGCCTGAAAAAACGATACACAGTGACTCAGTCACATACCATATCTGTGCTCAGCCCAGTGTGCTGCATCATCTATGTATAATATCTGACTGTGCTCACACAGCTTAATTGTGGGGGAGACTGGGGAGCAGTTAGGTTATAGCAGGAGCCAGGAGTACATATTAAAATTAAACAGTGCACACTTTTTTTCTGCAGGAGTGCCACTGCCAGTGTGACTGACCAGTGACCTGACCACCAGTATAGTATACTATATTGTATTGTGATTGACTGTCTGCCTGTAAAAGTTAAACACACGTCGTGTGACTTGTGTGGTGTTTTTTTATTCTATAAAATAAAAAACTCATTCTGCTGACAGACAGTGTCCAGCAGGTCCGTCATTATATAATATATACCTGTCCGGCTGCAGTAGTGATATATATATATTTTTTATATCATTATTTATCATCCAGTCGCAGCAGACACAGTACGGTAGTTCACGGCTGTAGCTACCTCTGTGTCGGCACTCGGCAGTCCATCCATAATTGTATACCACCTACCCGTGGTTTTTTTTTTCTTTCTTCTTTATACATACTACATCTCATTATCATCCAGTCTATATTAGCAGCAGACACAGTACAGTACGGTAGTCCACGGCTGTAGCTACCTCTGTGTCGGCACTCGGCAGTCCGTCCATAATTGTATACCACCTACCCGTGGTTTTTTTTTTCTTTCTTCTTTATACATACTAAATCTCATTATCATCCAGTCTATATTAGCAGCAGACACAGTACAGTACGGTAGTCCACGGCTGTAGCTACCTCTGTGTCGGCACTCGGCAGTCCGTCCATAATTGTATACCACCTACCCGTGTTTTTTTTTCTTTCTTCTTTATACATACTACATCTCATTATCAACCAGTCTATATTAGCAGCAGACACAGTACGGTAGTCCACGGCTGTAGCTACCTCTGTGTCGGCACTCGGCAGTCCGTCCATAATTGTATACCACCTACCCGTGGTTTTTCTTTTCTTTCTTCTTTATACATACTACATCTCATTATCATCCAGTCTATATTAGCAGCAGACACAGTACAGTACGGTAGTCCACGGCTGTAGCTACCTCTGTGTCGGCACTCGGCAGTCCATCCATAATTGTATACCACCTACCCGTGGTTTTTTTTTCCTTTCTTCTTTATACATACTACATCTCATTATCATCCAGTCTATATTAGCAGCAGACACAGTACAGTACGGTAGTCCACGGCTGTAGCTACCTCTGTGTCGGCACTCGGCAGTCCATCCATAATTGTATACTAGTATCCATCCATCTCCATTGTTTACCTGAGGTGCCTTTTAGTTGTGCCTATTAAAATGTGGAGAACAAAAATGTTGAGGTTCCAAAATTAGGGAAAGATCAAGATCCACTTCCACCTCGTGCTGAAGCTGCTGCCACTAGTCATGGCCGAGACGATGAAATGCCAGCAACGTCGTCTGCCAAGGCCGATGCCCAATGGCATAGTACAGAGCATGTCAAATCCAAAACACCAAATATCAGTAAAAAAAGGACTCCAAAACCTAAAATAAAATTGTCGGAGGAGAAGCGTAAACTTGCCAATATGCCATTTACCACACGGAGTGGCAAGGAACGGCTGAGGCCCTGGCCTATGTTCATGGCTAGTGGTTCAGCTTCACATGAGGATGGAGGCACTCAGCCTCTCGCTAGAAAAATGAAAAGACTCAAGCTGGCAAAAGCAGTAGCACCGCAAAGAACTGTGCGTTCTTCGAAATCCCAAATCCACAAGGAGAGTCCAATTGTGTCGGTTGCGATGCCTGACCTTCCCAACACTGGACGTGAAGAGCATGCGCCTTCCACCATTTGCACGCCCCCTGCAAGTGCTGGAAGGAGCACCCGCAGTCCAGTTCCTGATAGTCAGATTGAAGATGTCAGTGTTGAAGTACACCAGGATGAGGAGGATATGGGTGTTGCTGGCGCTGGGGAGGAAATTGACCAGGAGGATTCTGATGGTGAGGTGGTTTGTTTAAGTCAGGCACCCGGGGAGACACCTGTTGTCCGTGGGAGGAATATGGCCATTGACATGCCTGGTGAAAATACCAAAAAAATCAGCTCTTCGGTGTGGAAGTATTTCACCAGAAATGCGGACAACATTTGTCAAGCCGTGTGTTCCCTTTGTCAAGCTGTAATAAGTAGGGGTAAGGACGTTAACCACCTCGGAACATCCTCCCTTATACGTCACCTGCAGCGCATTCATAATAAGTCAGTGACAAGTTCAAAAACTTTGGCCGACAGCGGAAGCAGTCCACTGACCAGTAAATCCCTTCCTCTTGTAACCAAGCTCACGCAAACCACCCCACCAACTCCCTCAGTGTCAATTTCCTCCTTCCCCAGGAATGCCAATAGTCCTGCAGGCCATGTCACTGGCAATTCTGACGAGTCCTCTCCTGCCTGGGATTCCTCCGATGCATCCTTGCGTGTAACGCCTACTGCTGCTGGCGCTGCTGTTGTTGCTGCTGGGAGTCGATGGTCATCCCAGAGGGGAAGTCGTAAGCCCACTTGTACTACTTCCAGTAAGCAATTGACTGTCCAACAGTCCTTTGCGAGGAAGATGAAATATCACAGCAGTCATCCTGCTGCAAAGCGGATAACTGAGGCCTTGACAACTATGTTGGTGTTAGACGTGCGTCCGGTATCCGCCGTTAGTTCACAGGGAACTAGACAATTTATTGAGGCAGTGTGCCCCCGTTACCAAATACCATCTAGGTTCCACTTCTCTAGGCAGGCGATACCGAGAATGTACACGGACGTCAGAAAAAGACTCACCAGTGTCCTAAAACATGCAGTTGTACCCAATGTCCACTTAACCACGGACATGTGGACAAGTGGAGCAGGGCAGGGTCAGGACTATATGACTGTGACAGCCCACTGGGTAGATGTATGGACTCCCGCCGCAAGAACAGCAGCGGCGGCACCAGTAGCAGCATCTCGCAAACGCCAACTCTTTCCTAGGCAGGCTACGCTTTGTATCACCGGTTTCCAGAATACGCACACAGCTGAAAACCTCTTACGGCAACTGAGGAAGATCATCGCGGAATGGCTTACCCCAATTGGACTCTCCTGTGGATTTGTGGCATCGGACAACGCCAGCAATATTGCGTGTGCATTAAATATGGGCAAATTCCAGCACGTCCCATGTTTTGCACATACCTTGAATTTGGTGGTGCAGAATTTTTTAAAAAACGACAGGGGCGTGCAAGAGATGCTGTCGGTGGCCTGAAGAATTGCGGGACACTTTCAGCGTACAGGCACCACGTACAGAAGACTGGAGCACCACCAAAAACTACTGAACCTGCCCTGCCATCATCTGAAGCAAGAAGTGGTAACGAGGTGGAATTCAACCCTCTATATGCTTCAGAGGTTGGAGGAGCAGCAAAAGGCCATTCAAGCCTATACAATTGAGCACGATATAGGAGGTGGAATGCACCTGTCTCAAGCGCAGTGGAGAATGATTTCAACGTTGTGCAAGGTTCTGATGCCCTTTGAACTTGCCACACGTGAAGTCAGTTCAGACACTGCCAGCCTGAGTCAGGTCATTCCCCTCATCAGGCTTTTGCAGAAGAAGCTGGAGACATTGAAGGAGGAGCTAACACGGAGCGATTCCGCTAGGCATGTGGGACTTGTGGATGGAGCCCTTAATTCGCTTAACAAGGATTCACGGGTGGTCAATCTGTTGAAATCAGAGCACTACATTTTGGCCACCGTGCTCGATCCTAGATTTAAAGCCTACCTTGGATCTCTCTTTCCGGCAGACACAAGTCTGCTGGGGTTGAAAGACCTGCTGGTGAGAAAATTGTCAAGTCAAGCGGAACGCGACCTGTCAACAACATCTCCTCCTTCACATTCTCCCGCAACTGGGGGTGCGAGGAAAAGGCTCAGAATTCCGAGCCCACCCGCTGGCGGTGATGCAGGGCAGTCTGGAGCGACTGCTGATGCTGACATCTGGTCCGGACTGAAGGACCTGACAACGATTACGGACATGTCGTCTACTGTCACTGCATATGATTCTCTCACCATTGAAAGAATGGTGGAGGATTATATGAGTGACCGCATCCAAGTAGGCACGTCACACAGTCCGTACTTATACTGGCAGGAAAAAGAGGCAATTTGGAGGCCCTTGCACAAACTGGCTTTATTCTACCTAAGTTGCCCTCCCACAAGTGTGTACTCCGAAAGAGTGTTTAGTGCCGCCGCTCACCTTGTCAGCAATCGGCGTACGAGGTTACATCCAGAAAATGTGGAGAAGATGATGTTCATTAAAATGAATTATAATCAATTCCTCCGCGGAGACATTGACCAGCAGCAATTGCCTCCTCAAAGTACACAGGGAGCTGAGATGGTGGATTCCAGTGGGGACGAATTGATAATCTGTGAGGAGGGGGATGTACACGGTGATATATCGGAGGATGATGATGAGGTGGACATCTTGCCTCTGTAGAGCCAGTTTGTGCAAGGAGAGATTTATTGCTTCTTTTTTTGGGGGGGTCCAAACCAACCCGTCATATCAGTCACAGTCGTGTGGCAGACCCTGTCACTGAAATGATGGGTTGGTTAAAGTGTGCATGTCCTGTTTATACAACATAAGGGTGGGTGGGAGGGCCCAAGGACAATTCCATCTTGCACCTCTTTTTTCTTTTATTTTTCTTTGCGTCATGTGCTGTTTGGGGAGGGTTTTTTGGAAGGGCCATCCTGCGTGACACTGCAGTGCCACTCCTAGATGGGCCCGGTGTTTGTGTCGGCCACTAGGGTCGCTTATCTTACTCACACAATCAGCTACCTCATTGCGCCTCTTTTTTTCTTTGTGTCATGTGCTGTTTGGGGAGGGTTTTTTGGAAGGGCCATCCTGCGTGACACTGCAGTGCCACTCCTAGATGGGCCCGGTGTTTGTGTCGGCCACTAGGGTCGCTTATCTTACTCACACAGTCAGCTACCTCATTGCGCCTCTTTTTTTCTTTGCGTCATGTGCTGTTTGGGGAGGGATTTTGGAAGGGCCATCCTGCGTGACACTGCAGTGCCACTCCTAGATGGGCCCGGTGTTTGTGTCGGCCACTAGGGTCGCTTATCTTACTCACACAGTCAGCTACCTCATTGCGCCTCTTTTTTTCTTTGCGTCATGTGCTGTTTAGGGGGGGGGGTTTTGGAAGGGACATCCTGCGTGACACTGCAGTGCCACTCCTAGATGGGCCCGGTGTTTGTGTCGGCCACTAGGGTCGCTTATCTTACTCACACAGTCAGCTACCTCATTGCGCCTCTTTTTTTCTTTGCGTCATGTGCTGTTTGGGGAGGGTTTTTTGGAAGGGCCATCCTGCGTGACACTGCAGTGCCACTCCTAGATGGGCCCGGTGTTTGTGTCGGCCACTAGGGTCGCTTATCTTACTCACACAGTCAGCTACCTCATTGCGCCTCTTTTTTTCTTTGCGTCATGTGCTGTTTGGGGAGGGTTTTTTGGAAGGGACATCCTGCGTGACACTGCAGTGCCACTCCTAGATGGGCCCGGTGTTTGTGTCGGCCACTAGGGTCGCTTATCTTACTCACACAGTCAGCTACCTCATTGCGCCTCTTTTTTTCTTTGCGTCATGTGCTGTTTGGGGAGGGTTTTTTGGAAGGGACATCCTGCGTGACACTGCAGTGCCACTCCTACATGGGCCCGGTGTTTGTGTCGGCCACTAGGGTCGCTTATCTTACTCACACAGTCAGCTACCTCATTGCGCCTCTTTTTTTCTTTGCGTCATGTGCTGTTTGGGGAGGGTTTTTTGGAAGGGCCATCCTGCGTGACACTGCAGTGCCACTCCTAGATGGGCCCGGTGTTTGTGTCGGCCACTAGGGTCGCTTATCTTACTCACACAGTCAGCTACCTCATTGCGCCTCTTTTTTTCTTTGCGTCATGTGCTGTTTGGGGAGGGTTTTTTGGAAGGGCCATCCTGCGTGACACTGCAGTGCCACTCCTAGATGGGCCCGGTGTTTGTGTCGGCCACTAGGGTCGCTTATCTTACTCACACAGTCAGCTACCTCATTGCGCCTCTTTTTTTCTTTGCGTCATGTGCTGTTTGGGGAGGGTTTTTTGGAAGGGCCATCCTGCGTGACACTGCAGTGCCACTCCTAGATGGGCCCGGTGTTTGTGTCGGCCACTAGGGTCGCTTATCTTACTCACACAGTCAGCTACCTCATTGCGCCTCTTTTTTTCTTTGCGTCATGTGCTGTTTGGGGAGGGTTTTTTGGAAGGGACATCCTGCGTGACACTGCAGTGCCACTCCTAGATGGGCCCGGTGTTTGTGTCGGCCACTAGGGTCGCTTATCTTACTCACACAGCGACCTCGGTGCAAATTTTAGGACTAAAAATAATATTGTGAGGTGTGAGGTATTCAGAATAGACTGAAAATGAGTGGAAATTATGGTTTTTGAGGTTAATAATACTTTGGGATCAAAATGACCCCCAAATTCTATGATTTAAGCTGTTTTTTAGGGTTTTTTGAAAAAAACACCCGAATCCAAAACACACCCGAATCCGACAAAAAAAATTCGGTGAGGTTTTGCCAAAACGCGGTCGAACCCAAAACACGGCCGCGGAACCGAACCCAAAACCAAAACACAAAACCCGAAAAATTTCCGGCGCTCATCTCTACCAGTTACACGCATGTGAGCATACCTGTGTGTCTTGTTTATTTTATTCAGATTTTATTTTTAATTAAAGCAACCCCTTAGATGTTTTAGCAGCCCCTCCTGAGCCCACACAGCAGCCCCGGATCGGGCAAGTTGAGATCGGGTGGGTTTGGTACAGTACTAAGCAGGACTGTGCAGTGAATTTTTTGTTATTGAGCCCCTGCCCTAGTGGTGCTTACCACTCTACAATCGAAACTCATCTCATACTATAAGTATGTCTGTGTGTGCCTCAGCCTGGCAAGCCAGACATCTTCCTGGCTGTAAGCCACCATGAGTCTCCATACTGGGCCTTATTCAGTAACTGTTTGTGCCTCACAGGAGTTCCTGGCTCATCAATTGCTGCAGTGCAATGGAAAGCTGATGCAATGCAAGATCACTGAAACTCTGTTCTTCTAACACCGCAAGGTCTTGCAATAACTCTACGTAGCCCTTAGGAAAAGAATCCTGTACAACAAATGCGTATCTTGTAAATGATCCCTAAATGTGGAACATTAATGACAAATCAAAATTAAGGTTGACTAATGGGAGCCATTCATTTGAGTGAGTCCCTAATATGAAATAATTGAGAAGAACCTCTCTCTAATGCTGTGTACACAGTGCACACTAGAAGATGTAGATGAGCGGGTTCAGATAGGGCACCCCTGGAATTAAATGGCAGACATATAGACATAGGTGTGTTTGGAAAATCTAGTTTTCTCCAGCAGTTGTGCTGGATTATGATTTTGTCTCTTCTGAGTGTGACTGACATTGGCCACAAATGTGGTCTCATTGGAAAACACTAACTCAAAATTGCAATTTCCATTTCAACCGTTATGACTATATGTTTTCACAAATCTGGTTGTGATGTTGAAGCTTGTTTCATATTCTGCCCTAGGCTTTAACTTAAACCTAGGATCAAGTACAGCAGCACCCCTGGAATTATACAGCATCGCCTCTGGATTTATACAACAGATAGGCAGCACCGCTGGATTTATACAGCATAGGCAGCACCCCTGGAGAATTACACAGCAGAGGAGACAGGGAACAGCACTCCTGGACTTAAACAGCAGTGGGGCAGCACCCCTGGAATGATGTGGCAGACAAAGAAAAGACGTGCAAGATGGAATCCCACCCACCCTTATGTTGTATAAACAGGACATGCACACTTTAACAAACCAGTCATTTCAGTGACAGGGTCTGCCACATGACTGTAGCTGAAATGATTGCTTTGCTTAGGCCTCCATCAAAAAATAAGCAATTAATCTCTCCTTGCACAAACTGGTTCTACAGAGGCAAGATGTCATCTTAATTCTCAGATTCCCCAACCCCCTTCAGTGTTTACATCCTCATCCTCACAGAGAAATAATATTCAAACAAACCACATTATTTAGGTATCAGTGGACTGCTTATGCTATTACCCAAAGTTTCTGAACTTGACAATGACTTATGATGAATGCGCTGCAGATGACGTATAAGGGAGGATGTTCTAGGTGGTTAACGTCCTTACCCCTACTTATTATGGATTGACAAAGGCAACAGATGGTTTGACACCTGTTGTCCGGATTTGTGGATAAATAATTCCACACAGAAGAGGTGGCTTTTTTGGTATTTTGGCCAGGCATCACAATGGGCTTTTTCATCCCATGGCCAACAACTGTCTCCACTGGTGCCTTATTCAAACAAACCACATCACCATCAGAATCCTTATCATCAACTTCCTCCTCAGCGCCAGCTACACCAATATCCTCCTCATCCTGGTGTACTTCTACAGTGACATCCTCAATCTTAATATCAGCAACTGGACTGGCGGTGCTCCTCACAGCACTTGCAGGGGCCGTGCAAATGGTGGGAAAAGCCTTCTTTTCCCATACAGTCTTGGGAAGGTCAGGCCTAGACATCGCAACTGCGGACAAACTTGGACTCTCCATGGGAATTTGTGATATTTCTGAATGCACAGTTGTTTTTTCCTGTGCTTTAACAAGCTTTATTTGTAAAAATTTTCGAGAGGGAGGAGGACTTCCATTTTCATGAGAGGCTGAACCACCAGTCATGAACATAGGCCCTTCCTTGCCACTTCATGTTGTGAATGGTATATTGTCAATTTGATGTTTCTGATCAGATAAAAAAAAATTGGGTTCTTAATTTTTGCTTCTTGGATTTACATGCCTTCTATGACATTGGGCATTGGATTTAGCGGACGATGTTGATGGAATTGCATCATCAATGTCATGACTGGTGGCAGCAGCAGCTTCTGCACTAGTACTAGGAACTGGAAGTGGTTCCTGATCTTTCACTATTTTTTCCTTTTAACTTTTGTTCTCCATTTCATAGGACAGCACCCCTTTATTATTACAGCACACAGTGCCCCTCTATTTTCACAGAACCCATGTATTTTTACAACATACAGGACAAGGCCAGCACCCCTGTATTTTCACAACACCCCTGTAATTTTACAGCATACAAGACAGGGCCAGCACCCATTTATATTCACAGCACTCCTGTATTTTTACAGCATACAGGACAGGGACAGTGTACATTTATTTTCACAGCACCCCTGTATTTTTACAACATACAGGACAGGGCCAGTGTACATTTATTTTCACAGTACCCCTGTATTTTTACAGCATACAGGACAGGGCCAGTGTACATTTATTTTTACTGCACCCCTTAATTTTTACAGCATACAAGACAGGGCCAGTGTACATTTATTTTCACAGTCCCCATGAACTTTAACAGCATACAAGACAGGGCCAGCACCCATTTATATGCACAGCACTCCTGTATTTTTACAGCATACAGGACAGGGACAGTGTACATTTATTTTCACAGCACTCCTGTATTTTTACAACATACAGGACAGGGCCAGTGTACATTTATTTTCACAGTACCCCTGTATTTTTACAGCATACAGGACAGGGCCAGTGTACATTTATTTTCACTGCACCCCTTAATTTTTACAGCATACAAGACAGGGCCAGTGTACATTTATTTTCACAGTACCCATGAACTTTTACAGCATACAAGACAGGGCCAGCACCCCTTTATATTTACAGCACCCCAGTATTTTTACAGCATACAGGACAGGGCCAGTGTACATTTATTTTCACAGCATCCCTGTATTTTACAGCATACAGGACAGGGCCAGTGTACATTTATTTTCACAGCACCCCTGAATATTTACAGCATACAACACAGGGCTAGTGTACATTTATTTTCATGGCACCCCTGAATCTTTACAGCATACAAGACAGGGTCAGTGTACATTTATTTTCACAGCACCCCTTAATTTGAACAGCATACAAGACAAGGCCAGTGTACATTTATTTTCACTGCACCCCATAATCTTTACAGCATACAAGACAGGGCCAGTGTACATTTATTTTCACTGCACCCCTGAATTTTTACAGCATACAAGACAGGGCCAGTGTACATTTATTTTCACAGCACCCCTGAATCTTTACAGCATACAAGACAGGGCCAGTGTACATTTATTTTCACTGCACCCCTGAATTTTTACAACATACAGGACAGGGCCAGTGTACATTTATTTTCACAGTACCCCTGTATTATTACAGCATACAAGACAGGGCCAGTGTATATTTATTTTCACAGCACCCCTGAATCTTTACAGCATACAAGACAGGGCCAGTGTACATTTATTTTCACGGCACCCCTGAATTTTTACAGCATACAAGACAGGGCCAGTGTACATTTATTTTCACTGCACCCCTGAATTTTTACAGCATTCAAGACAGGGCCAGTGTACATTTATTTTCACAGCACCCCTGAATCTTTACAGCATACAAGACAGGGCCAGTGTACATTTATTTTCACAGCACCCCTGAATCTTTACAGCATACAAGACAGGGCCAGTGTACATTTATTTTCACGGCACCCCTGAATTTTTACAGCATACAAGACAGGGCCAGTGTATATTTATTTTCACTGCACTTCTGAATTTTTACAGCATTCAAGACAGGGCCAGTGTACATTTATTTTCACAGTATCGTTGAATTTTTACAACATTCAAGACAGGGCCAGCACCCCTGTATTTTCACAGCATACAGGAGGACAGTGCCCCTTGCCCCCTGTACAGCACAGTGGCAGCCAGGACAGCAACACCCATGTACAGCTGCAGCACCCCTAACAGCACATGACACCACAGTGACAGCCAGGACAGCACCCCTAACAGCACAGTGACAGGACAGCACCCCTAACAGCACAGTGACAGGACAGCACCCCTAACAGCACCCCTAGAGAGCACACACTGACCCCACCCAACGCCACCACCCACAGAGAGAGACAGAGGTCTGTCTCCCTCGCTCTCCAAGTCTGGAGTGAAAATGGCGGCCTGTTTACAGGGAATCCAAAACCCGCGAGAATCCGACAGTGGGATGATAACATTTTGCCTCGTTTTGGGTTCCGAGGAAGGCAGGAAGTCCCCGCTCGAATCGTGAAGTTACCGCTCATCTCTAATATGAATGATCTAGTATCAGCTTAGTAATGTCATGCAGACGGAAATAATCACTACGAATTCCGTACTGATCATTATCCGTTGTCCGGATACAAGGGAAAGTCAGACACGGAATAAGCATGCGCTAGAAAATGGCAAATTTAGATGGCTTGCATAAAATACATCTTAATGCAAGAAGTCTTAAAATCTATAAAACTGTTTAAAAAGAGAGGAGGAAAGATCTGTTATCAGATGACCCAGGAGACCTGTACTGTGCTGTCATGTGGAACCCTATCAGTGGAGGATGAAGGGATGTGTTTCAATGCTTAGTGAACCATTGTAAGCTGTTCTGGGAAAAAAACAAAAACCTGCTATATGCATCTAAATCTATTACATGCAATGTATTTTTAAGAACAATTCTACACTACAGTGATTTAAACTGTCAGCTCTGGAATCGTGCTGACCCCAGCATCTTCCTCACGCAATGCTTGTCGCGGTGTTCCATCTTTGTCAACACAGACAGCGCATTGGGGCACTGAGCTCTGGGGGCAGAAATACACTTTAGAGAGAAAAGGTCTGTAGCAAATCAAACTGACAAATATTGCTTGGAAAGTTTGTTTTTAGAAATACCATAACTGTTTCCCAGGGCCGCAGTGCTGGAGCCAGAACGTTCTCCAAATTTCAGTCTGGACTTCACACAGCAAGATGGCTCCTGTACAATAAAGAAGATATGAAAATACTGATAGATATTCATCATGATTTTCATCAGATCAGCTGTTCCGGCAAGAAGGTATTCCCATATGTCGGAAATTTAAAATGCTGGTATGCAGCTGAATGCAGGGGGAGATGATATGTTGCTATAAATTATACATCTCCCTTTTAGATGCTCAAACTTGTGTCTGATACATGCGTAGTTAGGGATGGCCATGGACCATCTATGATTTGAAATCATCGATGGTCTATGACCGATGGTAACTACTTTTACCATCGATGGGGGAGAACCAGATGGTTTCCCACCATCGATGATAAAGAGCTATCGAATAGTTTTATTTTTTCTCCAAGGTGTCAGGGACACGGAGCATAGCTCCGTCCCATGACACCCACAAAACCACGCCCCCGGGCCCTGATTGGCCCACGGCTAGCTCAATACTAAAGTAATGGTGTTCATCGCTATCGATGGTCAAAACCATTGATGGTCCCCTTAAAGATTTTCCCACCATCTAGGTTATCCACTTATGGTACCATCGATGGTAACCATCGATTGATAACCCACCGATGGACATCCCTATGTTACAAAAAAAATTCTAGATCTTTCTGCAAAGCGTTTTGTATGCATCACATTATCTGGCCCAATGAGTGCATGAATTCAAGTATTTGATTCTTTCCTGAATTGATTGCCGCAATCAAGGGCATAGCTACCATAGGTGCAGGGAGTGCCGCTGCTATGGTGCCCAAAGCTGAGAGGGGCCCACCTTCCCTTTCAGTTACGTTATATACATTTTTCACCACTGGATGGTACATAAGCGCCTTAACAACTTTTGACTTGGGGCCTACAAGGGAAGCAGTTAGCTTCCTGACAGATGGGATCCCTGCGGTCAATACACCAATGACGAGATCCTGAAGTAGGAGGCAATGCCGGCGTCGAGATACTGAAACCACATAGGATGCTAGCGTCACATTACCAACAGCCGGCATCCCGATAGAAACATAGAATTTGACAGCAGATAAGAACCACTTGGCCCATCTAGTCTTTTATCCTTTAAGTAATCTCAACCCTTTTTGAGCCTTAATTCTTTGTAAGGATATTCATATGCTTATCCCAAGCATGTTTAAAATTGCTCTACAGTCTTAGCCTCTACCACCTCTGATGGAAGGCTATTCCACTTATCCACTACCCTTTCTGTGAAGTTATTTTTCCTTAAATTTCCCCTGAACCTGCCTCCCTCCAGTTTCAGTGTATGTCCTCGAGTTCTAATACCTCTCTTCCTTTGAAGAATGTTTCCCTCCTGAACTTAGTAAAACCCTTGGTATATTTGAAAGTTTCTATCATGTCCCCCCTTTCCCTTCTTTCCTCCAAACTATACATGTTAAGATCTTTTAGCCTTTCCGGATAAGTTTTGTGATGTAGGCCATGCACCATTTTAGTTGCCCTTCTTTGTACACTCTCTAATGTATTTATATCCTTCTGGAGATATGGTCTCCAGAACTGGGCACAGTATTCCAGATGAGGCCGCACCAATGACCTATACAGTGGCATTATCACTTCTTTTTTCCTGCTACTGATTCCTCTCCCTATGCAACCAAGCATCTGACTTGCCTTCCTCATTGCTTTGTTGCAATGCTTCCCTGCCTTTAAGTCACTTGAAATAGTGACTCCTAAATCCCGTTCCTCCTCAGTAGTTTCCATTATAGTACCCTTGATACTATACTTAGCCTTTGGGTTTTTGAGACCCAAGTGCATGATTTTGCATGATTCTGCATTTTTAGCATTAAACTGTAGTTGCCATGTTCTTGACCATTTCTCAAGCCTAGCTAGGTCATCAATCATTTGTTTTACCCCTCCCGGTGTGTCTAGTCTACCCTGTTGCATATCTTTGTATCATCTGCAAAAAGGCATACTGTCCCTTCAATACTATTTTCAATGTCACCAACAAAGATATTAAAGAGAACTGGTCCAAATACAGATGCCTGGGGTACTCCACTGGTAACATTTCCCTCCATAGATTGCACTCCATTTACTAAAACTGTCTTTTTCCTATCCTGCAACCAGGTTCTTATCCATTTAACTGTTTTATAATCCACACCCAAGCTTTCACGTTTATTTAGCAGTCTATGATGTGGGACAGTGTCAAATGCCTTACTAAAGTCTAGATATGCTACATATACAGCTCCCCCTTGATCTATTATTTTCATCACAGAGTCAAAAAAGTCAATAAGATTTGTTTGGCATGGTCTTCCACCAGTAAATCCATGCTGTTTTGGATGCTGTAAGTGGTTTGATTTAAGATAGTCCACAACTCTTTTCTTTTAATAGTTTTCTATTACTTTCCCTACTACTGATATAAGGCTTACTGGCCTGTAGTTACTTGTTTCTTCCTTGCTTCCACTTTTGTACAGTGGAACTACATTCACTCTTTTCCAGTCCTCTGGAATGGCACCTGTATTTAGTGACTGGTTAAATAATTCTGTTAATGGTGCCACCAGTACATCTTTTAGTTCTTTTAGTATCCTTGGGTGTATCCCATCTAGCTCCATTGATTTATCCACTTTTAGTTTTGAAAGTTCTGTTAGGACCTTCTCCTCTGTAAATGTACTTTCATCTACCGTATTTTTATGAATGTCCTTGCAACTTAATTGTGGCCCTTTCCCTTCTCCTTCTGTAGTAAATACTGAGCAAAAATAATGATTTAGGTGATCTGCTATTGCCTTGTCTCCCTCCACAAAATTCTCACTCTCTGTCTTAAGGCTTATTATTTCTCCATTTGATTGTCTCCTTTCATTTATATACTTAAAAAAAAGTTTTGCCCCCTTTATCTACTGACTGGGCCATTTTCTCCTCAGCTTCTGCCTTTGCACGTCTGATCACTTTCATAGCATTCTTCCGTGATACACCTCTTTGTCATTATTATTTTGAGTCTGTTTGTATTTCCTAAAAGCCATCCTTTTTGCTTTCACACTAGTTGATACATCTTTTGTGAACCACACCGGCTTCCTTTTCCTGGTGCTTTTCCTGACCCTTTTGATACAATGGTTTGTTGCCCTTAATATTGCACTTTTCAGTTTTTCCCACCTCTCCTGTACTCCTTCCAAGTTCCTTCAGTCCACCAATGAATCACTTAAACATCTCCCCATTTTTGCAAAGTCAGCATTTCTAAAATCCAACACCTTTGTTTTTGTGTGACAGGAGTTGGATCCTGTATTTATACTAAACCATACTGCTTGATGATCACTGGATCCCAGGTGATTACCCACATATATGTCTGATATCCTGTCACCATTTATAAGAATTAAATCTAATATTGAGTCTTTGCGAGTGGGCTCCTTCACCAATTGCTTGAAAGATGCTCCCTGTAAGGAATTTAGAAATGTGCCATTTGTAGCAGAACTTGCAAAAGACCCCTTCCAATTAACATCAGGTAAATTAAAGTCTCCCATGATTATAACTTCTCCCTTTAAAGCCATTTTAGTGATGTCCATCAATAGGTTCCTGTCCAAATCCTGCCCCTGGCCTGGTGGTCTATAGATCACCCCACTGCGAATAATGTCCTTCTGTGGTGACCCAAATGGCCTCAGTTTTGTCTTCAATATTTTGTATTAATGTAGCGTTTATGCTTTTTTCACATACATTGCTACCCCTTCGCCTATTTTTCCCATTCTATCCTTCCTAAATAAATTGTATCCTGGTATAGCTATGTCCCAGTCATGATTCTCATGGCACCATGACTCTGTAATTGCCACAATATCCAGGTTATCCCTTGTCATTATCGCAATTAGCTCTGGAATTTTGTCTCCTAATCTCCTAGCATTTGCACACATAGTTTGTGCATCTGTTATTAGTAGCCATGTCCAGACAGTACAAAATAAATGACAAGTTTAAATAAGATTTTACTTACCGGTAAATCTATTTCTCGTAGTCCGTAGAGGATGCTGGGACTCCGTAAGGACCATGGGGAATAGACGGGCTCCGCAGGAGATAGGGCACTTTAAGAAAGCTTTGGATTCTGGGTGTGCACTGGCTCCTCCTTCTATGCCCCTCCTCCAGACCCCAGTTAGGGAAACTGTGCCCAGAGAAGATGGACAGTACGAGGAATGATTTTTGTAAATCTAAGGGCGAGATCCATACCAGCCACACCAATCACACTGTATAACTTGTGATAAACTACCCAGTTAACAGTGTGAACAACAACATAGCCTCGGTTCAACCGATAAACTATAACATAACCCTTATGTAAGCAATAACTATATACAAGTCTTGCAGAAGAAGTCCGCACTTGGGACGGGCACCCAGCATCCTCTACTGACTACGAGAAATAGATTTACCGGTAAGTAAAATCTTATTTTCTCTAACTTCCTTGAGGATGCTCGGACTCCGTAAGGACCATGGGGATTATACCAAAGCTCCCAAACGGGCGGGAGAGTGCGGATGACTCTGCAGCACCGAATTGAGCAAACAGGAGGTCCTCCTCAGCCAGGGTATCAAACTTACAGAACTTTGCAAAGGTATTTGACCCCGACCAAGTAGCAGCTCGGCACAGCTGTAGTGCCGAGACCCCTCGGGCAGCCGCCCAAGAAGAGCCCACCTTCCTAGTGGAATGGGCCTAAACCGATTTAGGTAACGGCAATCCAGCCGTAGAATGCGCCAGCTGAATCGTGTTACAGATCCAGCGAGCAATAGTCTGCTTTGAAGCAGGGCCGCCAACCTTGTTGGCTGTATACAGGACAAACAGTGCTTCTGTTTTGCAGATCCTAGCCGTTCTGGCCACGTAAATTTTCAAAGCCCTGACCACATCAAGGGACTCGGAATCCTCCAAGTCACGCGTAGCCACAGGCACGACCATAGGTTGGTTCATATGAAAAGATGAGACCACCTTTGGCAGGAATAGAGGACGGGTCCGCAATTTTGCTCTATCCATATCGACAATCAGATGGGGCTTTTAGTGATAAAAGCCTCCAATTCCGAAACTCGCCTAGCCGAAGCCAAGGCTAACAACATGACCACCTTCCAGGTGAAATATTTCAACACCACTGACTTAAGTGGTTCAAACCAATGTGACTTAAGGAACCGTAACACCACGTTAAGGTCCCAAGGTGCCACCGGCGGTACAAAAGGAGGCTAAAAATGCAGTACTCCCTACACAAACGTTTGTACTTCAGGAAGAGAAGCCAATTCTTTTTGGAAGAAAATGGATAAGGCTGAAATTTGAACCTTTATCGATCCTAATTTCAGGCCCAAGTTCACTCCAGTTTGAAGGAAGTGAAGCAGACGGCCCAAAAGGAATTCCTCCATAGGAGCATTCCTGGCCTCACATCAGGAAACATATTTTTGCCATATTCGGTGATAATGTTTCAATGTCACTTCCTTCCTAGCCTTAATTAGGGTAGGAATGACCTCCTCCGGAATACCCATTACCGCTAGGATCCTGCGGTGAACCGCCATGCCGTCAAACGCAGCCGTGGTAAGTCTTGGAACAGACAGGGCCCCTGCTGCAGCAGGTCCTGTCTTAGAGGAAGAGGCCACGGATTCTCTGTGAGTATTTCCTGCAGATCTGGATACCTGGTCCTCCGTGTCCAATCTGGAACAATGAGAATTGTTCTCACTCCTCTTTTTCTTATTATCCTCAACTACATGGGTATGAGAGGAAGAGGAGTAAACACAGAGACCGACCGGAACACTGGTCCACAGGTCGTGTCCAATGAGGAAGTCTGCTTCCCAGTCGTCCACTCCCGGAATGAACACTGCTGACAGTGCGCTTACATGATTCTCCACCCAGCGAAGAATTCTGGTGGCTTCCGTCATCGCCACTCTGCTCCTTGTGCCGCCTTGGCGGTTAACATGAGCTACTGCGGTGCCGTTGTCTGACTGGATGAGAACCGGTTGGTCGCGAAGTAGGGTCTCTACCTGACGTAGGGCGTTGTATATGGCCCTTAGTTCCAAGAAGTGAAGACAAGTCTCTTGACTTACAAAAGAAAATCAGACTGAGTTTGTTACCAGGCGCCACTTATACAATATGTCACAATGAAATGTCCATGTGTAGTACGTTCCTGATAACGGATCCACCAAAACTCCTCCCACTGTTGCGTTTATAGATCTCAGCGCATGTGGAGAGAATGGATAAGAATAATCATGTGTAGTACAGTATTTGTTTAATGACATACACAAGATAAAACACAGTGAAAAACAATTCTATGTTCCCCTGTTCTGTAAGAGATGCTGTAGATGTAACAATTACCAGAATAATATGAGGGCTGGTGTGAAGCAGTCCTCAACAAAAGCGTGTTATTTGAATAATCACCACAGTAGTCCTCCCGGGATGGACCATCAGGTGTATTCGTCTGGTCACTGGAACAGTCTGTCTCTCACTGGAGCAAAGGGGTTCAAAGTACAGCCGACGCGTTTCAACCCAAAATGCTATGGGTCTTTCTCAAGGCAATGTAAGGAAGTTTTCATTCTGAGCTTCCTTATAAACCCCCATCCTCCAATCAGGGGTTCCTTCCCGGAATTTTCTATCCGATAACCAATCCCAGCAGTCCTCTGTATTCCCCTATGGTATCTGCAGCTGTCACTCAAAGGATCCTGAGGGCTAGGGCTCCGGAAGTCCCACCCCCAACACAAATCTAAAACCTCCGAGCGAATAGTACGCTCGTCCCGCCGGAAGTGTGTTCACCCACTTCCGCCCTCACCGCTGGCTTCCTGTTTGTCCCTCCGGAGAAAGTCTCCTCCTGGCATCCTCGGATATTCACATTAGTTCCGGGCGCGGGTGTAGCATTATGGTTTCCCCGCCGTAGTGTCACAGGAAGTCCGGATCTGCGGGCCGAAGTGGCGTAACGTCACTTCCGGTTCAATGTTTACTGTCGGAATAGGTTCCTTTCTGCATTCCTAAACGCTCCATCCAATGATAGAATGGAATCTCACTGAGTGCATTCATGATCGGAGTAGTTTGTGATTAAACTACAATAAAACATATTTTAAACATATTTTAAAACATATTTTAAAAACATATTTTAAAAATCATTACATAATTCATAAAACATTAAACATTTAAAACAATTGTCGTTTAAAAACTCATAAAATAAAAACATGATTGTCATAATAATGGATCATAAATGACATTACATGATCAAAATGACTTGAAACATTTGTCAAAATGGCTTAACAATTTCTCTAATAAAATTATAATAATTATAAAAACCACTTTAGTTCAAAGTCATTATTGATCCCATGTGGCTGCAATGTATCAAAATCAAAAATACATTGCATCTCACACTTGGCTAAGAGGGAGGCAGTATCCCTTTGGCGTTGATTGCACCTTACTAATTTGATACCCGCAAATCGTACAATGTTCTGTGTAGAGCTATTGTGAAATCTTTTAAAATGACTGGAGAGGGCATGAGACTCCAGCCCCTTTCTTATATTGCGACAATGTTCTCCTATACGAACTTTCAAAGCTCGCGAAGTCCTTCCTATATAGAAAAGGTGGCAAGAGCATTCTAAAAAATAAACTACATTACTCATATTACATGTTATAAAATCTTTAAGTTTAAAAGAATGCCCATTAATACTAATTTCCTCCAATTTTTTTGTGCCATCTGGTTTGATCTCTCTACATCCTACACATGACCCACAACGGTGAAAGCCCTGAGTGGCTATTCTACCATCTCGTTTCTTTTGAGGTAGGTAGCTTTTTACTAATGCAGTTTTCAAATTAGGCGCTTTTTTATAAATAAACATTGGGCGGTCTGGAATGACCTTACCCAATATCGGATCCTTACATAAAATGCTCCAATTTTTCTTAAAAGATCTCTCTAAAATTTTGTGCTGGGAATTAAAACCTGTGATAAATGCCCACTCTTTCTTATTATTCTCCTGCCTCGTAGAAGATCCATTCTTTAGAAGATCCTCTCTATCTACCTCAATTGTTCTAAACAGAGCTTTTTCTACTAGGTCCATTTTGTAACCATTTTCCCCAAGGGTTTCCTTAAGTTCTTCTGCCTGTTCTCTAAATACCATCTCGTTTGTGCAGTTCCTTTTCAGGCGTTTGAATTGCCCCTGGGGAATGGAATTAAGCCAATTCATATGGTGGCAACTGTCATATTCAATGTAGGCACGTGAATCTGTTTGTTTAATGTAGGTTTTTGTATGTAGTGTCTGATCCATAATACTTATAGTGATATTCAAAAAATCCACTTTATATTTATCTATGTTAAAGGTCAGATCTATGTTTAGATTATTAGTATTGAGATATGTACAAAACTGGTCCAATGTCTCTCTTTCCCCTTTCCATATGAAAAAAATGTCGTCAATATAACGACGCCAGGACACCAGGCCCGCTCCAAATGGGTTATTATGGTATACCCAATCCATCTCCCACTGGCCCATGAAGATATTGGCGTAACTTGGAGCGAACCTGGTGCCCATGGCTGTGCCCACTTTCTGAACATAAAAAGACCCATTGAAAATGAAATAATTGTTGTTAAGAATAAATTTTATCCCATCAATGATGAAATTTTGAACATTTCTTTCTAGGGTGCTGTCTTTTAAATATTTAGTCACAGCTTCCAACCCAGCCTCATGTTTTATGATAGAATAAAGTGACCGCACATCCGCGGTCACCAAAAACATATCTTCTTCCCACTTTATTGTTGAGAGGAAATTAAGAAAATCTTTGGTATCTTTCAAATGAGAGGGGTTTTTAATCACTAACGGCTGGAGGAAAAAATCTATATACTCAGAGAGGTTTGCTGTTGCTGAATTCACTCCGGACACAATAGGTCTGCCCGGTGGATTAGTTGCATTTTTGTGCACTTTGGGCAATAAATAAAGTGCAGGAGTTGTAGGGTTAATACTAATCAAAAATTTCACTTCCTTATCCTCCAAAATGCCTAGATCTTCATATCTTTTCACAAGATCCTGTAATTCCTTACAGATTTTATCTGTGGGATCTGATCTCAGTTTAGGGTATGTTTCTTTATCCTCAACATGGCTCTCCACAGATTTCAGGTACCAGTCAGTGTTCATTATCACTACCCCTCCGCCCTTATCTGTGGGTTTTATAGTTATTTCTGAGTTTGTCCTTAACTCTTTCAAGGCTGCCCTTTCCTTAAAAGAGAGATTGAACTTCATGCCAGTTGGTTTTATTTCTTTCAAGTCACTTTTAACCAATTCACAAAAAGTATCTATAAAACTCCCTTTCATATGTGCCGGAAAAAATACTGATTTTGGTTTGAAAGGTGTCCTTGCCGTTATTTCTACATTACTTATCTCCTCTATAGTGTCCTTACTCAGAAAGAATTTCTTTAGACACAATTTACGAATAAATTTGTGTATGTCAACGAAAGTCTCAAATTTATTTATGGATACCGAGGGGGCATATTTCAAGCCCTTACTAAGGACTTTCCTTTCATGTGTTGTTAGTACATGTGAACTTAGATTAAATATTTTTACACCTTTTTCTTCCTTTTTCTCTATTGTCTCTTTTAGTATATTATCCCCAATTATGGGAGTAACAACTTCCATCTGGTTGAGTTTATTTTCCTTTGATGCTATTTTCCTCCTAAGACGGTATCTTTTTCTCTTCTGTTTATTGACTTTCCTATTTCCCCCCCTTTTACCTCTATGGGTCTTTCTCTTTTCTATCTCCAACTGACATTCCTCCCTCTCCTCTCTAAAAAACGTGAACTATTCTGGATCCTCTCATATCTGTTTCTTAATTGAACCGGTACGGGATCTGGTGTACCATCCCTTCTGTAGTGTGTATTTCTATAACCTAGATTTCCCTCCTCTCTCAAATTACTTCTCCATTGATTTCTATTTCTATCATCCTCTCTCTGCCGATCCCCATATTTATCCTGGGTTTTCTGACTTGATCTAAAACCTCTTCTGCGATTTTCTCTTTTTTGAAAATTATAATCCGTATTTGTATTTGCATTGTCTCTCCATTGTGTATTTCTATCCCTATTAGATGTTCTATTTGTTCTGCTGGGTTCGGGTTGCTTTCTTACTGGTGTTATAGGTAAGTCACTAGGTGGTGAGATCTCCTCTTCGGATTCCTTTTTGTCCCTAATAAATTTCCTAATCTTTCTTTCCACTAGGATTTTTTCATTTTTCTTAATATTTAACTCTATCCTATTTTCAAACATTTTATAATCAGTCATGTCTGCAAAAGGGACAATTAGGTCCTTGCATTTCTTTATCTCTTCATCTAAGTGGGATAATTCCCTCCGTCTTTCATTAATAATTAGATTCATTAATGAGAAAGAACATTCGTTTATGATCCTTTCCCATTCATCCTTGAAAGACTCACTTGAGGATTCAAAAGATGCTTTTTTTTATCAATTTTGAGACCTCTTGGGATTTTTTCATGTGCTACATATTTCTCAAGTGTGACCATCTCCCACCATATTTTGTTCTCTTTCAGTAGTGTATTTTCTAACTTTCGCATAACATTTTCCAAGCTAACATCCAATAATTCAATACGTTCCCCTTCGTCCTTAAATAAATTCTCCAATAAGGACTTCCTCTGGTCCCTATATTTGAACATATTGGCGGCAGTCATGATACAATCAAATGGAGAAAACACAATACGTAATAGATAAACAGAAAAGTTGTATCACTAACCGCGCAAAAGGCTTCCTGGACACTACAACAGTCAAAGTAAGTGTTTCCCCAAGACACTTATAAACATATACATACAAAAGAAAATCAGACTGAGTTTGTTACCAGGCGCCACTTATACAATATGTCACAATGAAATGTCCATGTGTAGTACGTTCCTGATAACGAATCCACCAAAACTCCTCCCACTGTTGCGTTTATAGATCTCAGCGCATGTGGAGAGAATGGATAAGAATAATCATGTGTAGTACAGTATTTGTTTAATGACATACACAAGATAAAACACAGTGAAAAACAATTCTATGTTCCCCTGTTCTGTAAGAGATGCTGTAGATGTAACAATTACCAGAATAATATGAGGGCTGGTGTGAAGCAGCCCTCAACAAAAGCGTGTTATTTGAATAATCACCACAGTAGTCCTCCCGGGATGGACCATCAGGTGTATTCGTCTGGTCACTGGAACAGTCTGTCTCTCACTGGAGCAAAGGGGTTCAAAGTACAGCCGACGCGTTTCAACCCAAAATGCTATGGGTCTTTCTCAAGGCAATGTAAGGAAGTTTTCATTCTGAGCTTCCTTATAAACCCCCATCCTCCAATCAGGGGTTCCTTCCCGGAATTTTCTATCCGATAACCAATCCCAGCAGTCCTCTGTATTCCCCTATGGTATCTGCAGCTGTCACTCAAAGGATCCTGAGGGCTAGGGCTCCGGAAGTCCCACCCCCAACACAAATCTAAAACCTCTGAGCGAATAGTACGCTCGTCCCGCCGGAAGTGTGTTCACCCACTTCCGCCCTCACCGCTGGCTTCCTGTTTGTCCCTCCGGAGAAAGTCTCCTCCTGGCATCCTCGGATATTCACATTAGTTCCGGGCGTGGGTGTAGCATTATGGTTTCCCCGCCGTAGTGTCACAGGAAGTCCGGATCTGCGGGCCGAAGTGGCGTAACGTCACTTCCGGTTCAATGTTTACTGTCGGAATAGGTTCCTTTCTGCATTCCTAAACGCTCCATCCAATGATAGAATGGAATCTCACTGAGATTCCGGAGATCCGGACTTCCTGTGACACTACGGCGGGGAAACCATAATGCTACACCCGCGCCCGGAACTAATGTGAATATCCGAGGATGCCAGGAGGAGACTTTCTCCGGAGGGACAAACAGGAAGCCAGCGGTGAGGGCGGAAGTGGGTGAACACACTTCCGGCGGGACGAGCGTACTATTCGCTCGGAGGTTTTAGATTTGTGTTGGGGGTGGGACTTCCGGAGCCCTAGCCCTCAGGATCCTTTGAGTGACAGCTGCAGATACCATAGGGGAATACAGAGGACTGCTGGGATTGGTTATCGGATAGAAAATTCCGGGAAGGAACCCCTGATTGGAGGATGGGGGTTTATAAGGAAGCTCAGAATGAAAACTTCCTTACATTGCCTTGAGAAAGACCCATAGCATTTTGGGTTGAAACGCGTCGGCTGTACTTTGAACCCCTTTGCTCCAGTGAGAGACAGACTGTTCCAGTGACCAGACGAATACACCTGATGGTCCATCCCGGGAGGACTACTGTGGTGATTATTCAAATAACACGCTTTTGTTGAGGGCTGCTTCACACCAGCCCTCATATTATTCTGGTAATTGTTACATCTACAGCATCTCTTACAGAACAGGGGAACATAGAATTGTTTTTCACTGTGTTTTATCTTGTGTATGTCATTAAACAAATACTGTACTACACATGATTATTCTTATCCATTCTCTCCACATGCGCTGAGATCTATAAATGCAACAGTGGGAGGAGTTTTGGTGGATTCGTTATCAGGAACGTACTACACATGGACATTTCATTGTGACATATTGTATAAGTGGCGCCTGGTAACAAACTCAGTCTGATTTTCTTTTGTATGTATATGTTTATAAGTGTCTTGGGGAAACACTTACTTTGACTGTTGTAGTGTCCAGGAAGCCTTTTGCGCGGTTAGTGATACAACTTTTCTGTTTATCTATTACGTATTGTGTTTTCTCCATTTGATTGTATCATGACTGCCGCCAATATGTTCAAATATAGGGACCAGAGGAAGTCCTTATTGGAGAATTTATTTAAGGACGAAGGGGAACGTATTGAATTATTGGATGTTAGCTTGGAAAATGTTATGCGAAAGTTAGAAAATACACTACTGAAAGAGAACAAAATATGGTGGGAGATGGTCACACTTGAGAAATATGTAGCACATGAAAAAATCCCAAGAGGTCTCAAAATTGATAAAAAAAAGCATCTTTTGAATCCTCAAGTGAGTCTTTCAAGGATGAATGGGAAAGGATCATAAACGAATGTTCTTTCTCATTAATGAATCTAATTATTAATGAAAGACAGAGGGAATTATCCCACTTAGATGAAGAGATAAAGAAATGCAAGGACCTAATTGTCCCTTTTGCAGACATGACTGATTATAAAATGTTTGAAAATAGGATAGAGTTAAATATTAAGAAAAATGAAAAAATCCTAGTGGAAAGAAAGATTAGGAAATTTATTAGGGACAAAAAGGAATCCGAAGAGGAGATCTCACCACCTAGTGACTTACCTATAACACCAGTAAGAAAGCAACCCAAACCCAGCAGAACAAATAGAACATCTAATAGGGATAGAAATACACAATGGAGAGACAATGCAAATACAAATACGGATTATAATTTTCAAAAAAGAGAAAATCGCAGAAGAGGTTTTAGATCAAGTCAGAAAACCCAGGATAAATATGGGGATCGGCAGAGAGAGGATGATAGAAATAGAAATCAATGGAGAAGTAATTTGAGAGAGGAGGGAAATCTAGGTTATAGAAATACACACTACAGAAGGGATGGTACACCAGATCCCGTACCGGTTCAATTAAGAAACAGATATGAGAGGATCCAGAATAGTTCACGTTTTTTAGAGAGGAGAGGGAGGAATGTCAGTTGGAGATAGAAAAGAGAAAGACCCATAGAGGTAAAAGGGGGGGAAATAGGAAAGTCAATAAACAGAAGAGAAAAAGATACCGTCTTAGGAGGAAAATAGCATCAAAGGAAAATAAACTCAACCAGATGGAAGTTGTTACTCCCATAATTGGGGATAATATACTAAAAGAGACAATAGAGAAAAAGGAAGAAAAAGGTGTAAAAATATTTAATCTAAGTTCACATGTACTAACAACACATGAAAGGAAAGTCCTTAGTAAGGGCTTGAAATATGCCCCCTCGGTATCCATAAATAAATTTGAGACTTTCGTTGACATACACAAATTTATTCGTAAATTGTGTCTAAAGAAATTCTTTCTGAGTAAGGACACTATAGAGGAGATAAGTAATGTAGAAATAACGGCAAGGACACCTTTCAAACCAAAATCAGTATTTTTTCCGGCACATATGAAAGGGAGTTTTATAGATACTTTTTGTGAATTGGTTAAAAGTGACTTGAAAGAAATAAAACCAACTGGCATGAAGTTCAATCTCTCTTTTAAGGAAAGGGCAGCCTTGAAAGAGTTAAGGACAAACTCAGAAATAACTATAAAACCCACAGATAAGGGCGGAGGGGTAGTGATAATGAACACTGACTGGTACCTGAAATCTGTGGAGAGCCATGTTGAGGATAAAGAAACATACCCTAAACTGAGATCAGATCCCACAGATAAAATCTGTAAGGAATTACAGGATCTTGTGAAAAGATATGAAGATCTAGGCATTTTGGAGGATAAGGAAGTGAAATTTTTGATTAGTATTAACCCTACAACTCCTGCACTTTATTTATTGCCCAAAGTGCACAAAAATGCAACTAATCCACCGGGCAGACCTATTGTGTCCGGAGTGAATTCAGCAACAGCAAACCTCTCTGAGTATATAGATTTTTTCCTCCAGCCGTTAGTGATTAAAAACCCCTCTCATTTGACAGATACCAAAGATTTTCTTAATTTCCTCTCAACAATAAAGTGGGAAGAAGATATGTTTTTGGTGACCGCGGATGTGCGGTCACTTTATTCTATCATAAAACATGAGGCTGGGTTGGAAGCTGTGACTAAATATTTAAAAGACAGCACCCTAGAAAGAAATGTTCAAAATTTCATCATTGATGGGATAAAATTTATTCTTAACAACAATTATTTCATTTTCAATGGGTCTTTTTATGTTCAGAAAGTGGGCACAGCCATGGGCACCAGGTTCGCTCCAAGTTACACCAATATCTTCATGGGCCAGTGGGAGATGGATTGGGTATACCATAATAACCCATTTGGAGCGGGCCTGGTGTCCTGGCGTCGTTATATTGACGACATTTTTTTCATATGGAAAGGGGAAAGAGAGACATTGGACCAGTTTTGTACATATCTCAATACTAATAATCTAAACATAGATCTGACCTTTAACATAGATAAATATAAAGTGGATTTTTTGAATATCACTATAAGTATTATGGATCAGACACTACATACAAAAACCTACATTAAACAAACAGATTCACGTGCCTACATTGAATATGACAGTTGCCACCATATGAATTGGCTTAATTCCATTCCCCAGGGGCAATTCAAACGCCTGAAAAGGAACTGCACAAACGAGATGGTATTTAGAGAACAGGCAGAAGAACTTAAGGAAACCCTTGGGGAAAATGGTTACAAAATGGACCTAGTAGAAAAAGCTCTGTTTAGAACAATTGAGGTAGATAGAGAGGATCTTCTAAAGAATGGATCTTCTACGAGGCAGGAGAATAATAAGAAAGAGTGGGCATTTATCACAGGTTTTAATTCCCAGCACAAAATTTTAGAGAGATCTTTTAAGAAAAATTGGAGCATTTTATGTAAGGATCCGATATTGGGTAAGGTCATTCCAGACCGCCCAATGTTTATTTATAAAAAAGCGCCTAATTTGAAAACTGCATTAGTAAAAAGCTACCTACCTCAAAAGAAACGAGATGGTAGAATAGCCACTCAGGGCTTTCACCGTTGTGGGTCATGTGTAGGATGTAGAGAGATCAAACCAGATGGCACAAAAAAATTGGAGGAAATTAGTATTAATGGGCATTCTTTTAAACTTAAAGATTTTATAACATGTAATATGAGTAATGTAGTTTATTTTTTAGAATGCTCTTGCCACCTTTTCTATATAGGAAGGACTTCGCGAGCTTTGAAAGTTCGTATAGGAGAACATTGTCGCAATATAAGAAAGGGGCTGGAGTCTCATGCCCTCTCCAGTCATTTTAAAAGATTTCACAATAGCTCTACACAGAACATTGTACGATTTGCGGGTATCAAATTAGTAAGGTGCAATCACTGCCTCCCTCTTAGCCAAGTGTGAGATGCAATGTATTTTTGATTTTGATACATTGCAGCCACATGGGATCAATAATGACTTTGAACTAAAGTGGTTTTTATAATTATTATAATTTTATTAGAGAAATTGTTAAGCCATTTTGACAAATGTTTCAAGTCATTTTGATCATGTAATGTCATTTATGATCCATTATTATGACAATCATGTTTTTATTTTATGAGTTTTTAAACGACAATTGTTTTAAATGTTTAATGTTTTATGAATTATGTAATGATTTTTAAAATATGTTTTTAAAATATGTTTTAAAATATGTTTAAAATATGTTTTATTGTAGTTTAATCACAAACTACTCCGATCATGAATGCACTCAGTGAGATTCCATTCTATCATTGGATGGAGCGTTTAGGAATGCAGAAAGGAACCTATTCCGACAGTAAACATTGAACCGGAAGTGACGTTACGCCACTTCGGCCCGCAGATCCGGACTTCCTGTGACACTACGGCGGGGAAACCATAATGCTACACCCGCGCCCGGAACTAATGTGAATATCCGAGGATGCCAGGAGGAGACTTTCTCCGGAGGGACAAACAGGAAGCCAGCGGTGAGGGCGGAAGTGGGTGAACACACTTCCGGCGGGACGAGCGTACTATTCGCTCGGAGGTTTTAGATTTGTGTTGGGGGTGGGACTTCCGGAGCCCTAGCCCTCAGGATCCTTTGAGTGACAGCTGCAGATACCATAGGGGAATACAGAGGACTGCTGGGATTGGTTATCGGATAGAAAATTCCGGGAAGGAACCCCTGATTGGAGGATGGGGGTTTATAAGGAAGCTCAGAATGAAAACTTCCTTACATTGCCTTGAGAAAGACCCATAGCATTTTGGGTTGAAACGCGTCGGCTGTACTTTGAACCCCTTTGCTCCAGTGAGAGACAGACTGTTCCAGTGACCAGACGAATACACCTGATGGTCCATCCCGGGAGGACTACTGTGGTGATTATTCAAATAACACGCTTTTGTTGAGGACTGCTTCACACCAGCCCTCATATTATTCTGGTAATTGTTACATCTACAGCATCTCTTACAGAACAGGGGAACATAGAATTGTTTTTCACTGTGTTTTATCTTGTGTATGTCATTAAACAAATACTGTACTACACATGATTATTCTTATCCATTCTCTCCACATGCGCTGAGATCTATAAACGCAACAGTGGGAGGAGTTTTGGTGGATTCGTTATCAGGAACGTACTACACATGGACATTTCATTGTGACATATTGTATAAGTGGCGCCTGGTAACAAACTCAGTCTGATTTTCTTTTGTATGTATATGTTTATAAGTGTCTTGGGGAAACACTTACTTTGACTGTTGTAGTGTCCAGGAAGCCTTTTGCGCGGTTAGTGATACAACTTTTCTGTTTATCTATTAAGTCTCTTGACTTGACCAAAGACCTTGGACATTTTATTTTTCCCTGTGTGACGGCTCGCGTCCGTGGTCACCAGGATCCAGTCCTGAATGCAGAACCTGCGGCCCTATAGAAGGTGAGCACCCTGCAGCCACCACAGGAGAGATACCCTGGCCCTGGGGGAGAGGGTGATCAACTGATGAATCTGTAGATGTGACCCGGACCACTTGTCCAGTAGGTCCCATTTGAAAGACCTCACATGGAACCTGCCGAAGGGAATGATTTTCCCCGGACTCGGGTGCAGTGATGCCGACACCTGTCTTGGTTTCAATAAGTTCCTGACCAGAGTCATGAGTTCCTGGGCCCTCACTATCTGAAGGTAAACCCCTTTCTGGTCCGTATCCAGAATCATACCCAAGAAGGGCAGGCTAGTCATAGGAATCAACCGTGACTTCGGGATATTGAGTAACTAGCCGTGTTGCTGTGACACCTTCAGCGAAAGTGACACGCTGTTCAACAACTGCTCTTTTGATCTCGCCTTATAGGAGATCGTCCAAGCATGGGATAACTGTGACTCCTTGCTTGCGTAGGAGCACCATCATTTCCGCCAATTACTCTGAAATTGGTAATGACAATACTGTACCACAATTCTCAGGTACGCCTGATGGGGTGGATAAATAGGAACATGAAGGTATGCAGCCTTTATGTCTAGATACACCATCAAATCCCTCCTTTCCAGGCTGGCCATGATCGCTCTGAGCGATTCCACTTTAAATTTGAATCTTTTCCAGTATAGGTTCAGAGGTTTTAATTTGAAATAGGTCTGACCGAACCGTACGTATTCGGGACTACAGCCAAGGTTGAGTAATAGCCCCCTCCTTGTTGTAGGAGGAGATTCTTGAGTACCACCTGTTGGAGATACAATGTGTGAATTGTATTTAATATAACTCCCCTTCTGGGGGAGAAGCCGGTAGGTCCGATAAGGAAAACCGGCGAGGAGGCACCTTTCGAATTCTTTTGTAACCCTGAGAACCATTTTTTTATTGCCCCGGGATCCACCTGTGAGTGAACTCAGATGTGGCTGAAGAGTAGAAGACGTGCTCCCCCTGGGACGGACTCCCTTAGCGGAGCTCCCGCATCCTGCGGTGGATGTAGTAGAGGCAGGGGAGGACTTCTGTTCCTGGGAACTAGCTGTGCCCCGTGCCCTTACCTCTGGTAAGAACAGACGCTCCTCATACTTTCTTGATATTCTGCGACCGAAAGGACTGCATTTGATAATGTCGTGCTTTCTTAGTCTGTGAGGGAATATAAGGCAAAAGATCAGAATTACCAGCTATAGCTGTGGAGACTAGGTTGGAGAGCCCTTCTCCACACAATTCCTCAGCCTTGTGAGGTAAACCCTCCATATGCCTCTTTTAGTCGGCATCACCTGTCCATTGCATGTTCCCCAGGACAAGTCTAGCAGAAATCGACATAGCGTTGACTCTAGAACCCAGTAGACTAACGTCTCTTTGGGCATGTCGTATATATATATATATATATATATATATATATATATATAAGACAACATCTTTTAAATATAAATATATAAATATATATATATATATATATATATCTATATACTAGGGACAATAACATGGCATCCTTATCTAGGGTTTCAACCTCCGCTGATAAGGTATCTGACTACACTGCTACAGCGCTATAAACCCATGCCGACACAATCGCCGGTCTGAGTAGTGTACCAGAATGTGTGGACTTCAAAGTACTTTTACTGCATGCTATCTGCAGGATCCCTGAGGATAGCTGTTAAGTCAGCGCTACCTTTTTGGGTAAACGTGTCAATGCCTTGTACACCCTAGGGGAAGATTCCCATCGTATCCTGGCCCCATTAGGGAAAGGATACTCCCTGAGAATTCCTTTTTGGGAAGCTGCAGCTTCTTGTCTGGAGATTCCCGCTCTTTTTCTTCATGAGAGGAGGGAAATTTACCTCAGCTTTCTTCCCCTTAAAAATGTGTACCCTTGTGTCAGGGACAGATGAGTCATCAGTGATATGCAAAACATCTTTTATTACAAAAATCATAATGAATACATTTCTGCCAGTCTTGGCTGTACTTTGCATTATCGTAGTCGACACTGGAGTCAGACTCCGTGTCGATAACAGTGTCTACTATTTTGGATAGTGAGCGTTGTGAGACTCTGAAGGTCTCTGTGACATAGGGGCAGACATGGGTAGATTCCCTGTCTGTTCTCTAATCTTTTGTAATAAGCTCATCTTATTACTTAATTTCACATATCCAATCAGGTGTCGGCGTAGACACCACGCACCCACACAGATTTGCTCCATCTCTTCCTTAGGAGAGTCTTTTACCGCAGACATGTCGACACACACACGTACCGACACACTCCACACACAGGGAATCTCTTTTCTGAAGACAGGTTCCCCCTGAGGCCCCTTGGAGAGACAGAGAGAGAGTATGCCAGCACACACCCCAGCGCTATATAAACCAGGAAAAAACACCGAATGTTTACCCAGTAGCGCTGCTGTAATGTATAATCGCCAAATATGTGCCCCCCCTCTACTTTAAAACCCTCTTCACCGTGTGTCAAGCAGGGGAGAGTCCGGGGAGCTTCCTCTCAGCGGTGCTGTGGAGAGAAAATGGCGCTGTGAGTGCTGAGGGAGAAGCCCCGCCCCCTCGGCGGCGGGCTTCTGTCCCGCTCAAACTTACTAAAATATGGCGGGGACTCTTTTATATACATGTACAGTGCCCACCTGTACATGTATATATACTTTTTGCCATAAGAGAGGTGTTATATTGCTGCCCAGGGCGCCCCCACTGCGCCCTGCACCCTTACAGTGACCGGAGTATGTGAGGTGTATGGGAGCAATGACGCACAGCTGCGGTGCTGTGCGTTACCTCAGTGAAGCTCCTGAAGGCTTGTGCCGCCTGAGACGTCTTCTGACTTCGTTTCTTCTGGCTCTGTGAGGAGAACGGCGGCGCGGCTCTGGGGGTGGACGCCCAGTAAGAACCTGTGTTCACCCCCTCTGGAGCTAATGGTGTCCAGTAGCCGAGGAAGCAGAGTCTATCTAAGGGTGTGTACACACGGTGAGATCTTTGCTATGTCCGATTTTCACTTGCGATTTCCCTTGAACTTCCCGGAGCCCAGATAGCACAGATTTTGACTAACTTTTCTTGAGATATGGACTATGTGTGCTTACGATTTTGGCTTATGTGAGATTTTGGCTTATGTGAGATGTCATTGACATGTGAGTTAAACTAGATAGTACACCGATCTAGCAAGGATTGACTTGCCTGCACAGTCTATCTTTTCTTGCGATGCCGACCTGGCGGGACCGCGCATCGGGATCGAATCGGGATCGCAAGGTGACTTTCACCTTGCGATCTGCATTAACTTTTCTTGCAATTTTGACTATATAGTCAAAATCGAAAGAAAATATCTCACCGTGTGTACACACCCTTAGACAAGAAGGTCTGCCCCTCTCTCCTCAGTCCCTCGATGCAGGGAGCCAGTTGCCAGCAGTGCTCCCTGTAAAAATGTAGAAAAAAATCCAAACAAAAATGCTTTCTAGGCAGAGAACTCAGGGAGCTCCCTGCAGTGCACCCATCTCGCTCTGGGCACAGTGTAAAACTGGGGTCCGGAGGAGGGGCATAGAGGGAGGAGCCAGTTCACACCCAGAATCCAAAGCTTTCTTAAAGTGCCCTATCTCCTGCGGAGCCCGTCTATTCCCCATTGTCCTTACGGAGTCCCAGCATCCTCAAGGACGTTAGAGAAAAGATGAAATTACCTGTTTGGTGATGTTGCTCAGTGTTTACTAATCAGGAATCACACTCTGTCCTTTATACCACGACTACACCTCACTAAATGTAAAGATATAGTACACCTGACCACAATGAGCAAATGATCAAAGGAGGTAAACACCAGACAGCATGCAATAATAAACTATGTTTCACTGAGCAACTTCCCCACACATGCAATGCCAATTACAAGCAAATCATTACATCAAAAAAGATACATGAGTTTTCATAAGAGAGAACTGTAGTGAGCAGAATGGGGATCATCTGGACAGCAGGACGCGTGGGGAAGGGGTGGTAGGTTTAGGCAGAAGAAAGGGGGTTAGGGTTAGGCTGCAGGGCTGGTAAGGTTAGGGTTAGGGACCGGGGAGGGAGGGTTAGTGTTAGGCACTTAGTAGGGGAGATTAGGGTTAGGCATTAAGTGGGGAGGATTAGGTTTTGGCCGCAGGGAAGGGAGGGTTAGGGTTAGGCACAAAGTGGACAGGGTTAGGCACCAACGGGGAGGGTTAGGGTAAGGCACCCACAAGGGAAGGTTAGGGTTAGCGTAGGGAGCAGATCATACTGATCCCATCACTATATATCTATTGTGGTAGGACCTGGACAAATAGTTACGGCAGCCCCCCTCCCCTTCAAAAGCCTTCATTGGCCAGATTTGGATGCAGTCTCTTTGGCACCTTGAAGGAAGTTTATGTGGGTAACATGCATCGACTTCAATTGTTTTTGATCTCTAAAATGATATCATCACATGTAATTTGCATATGTGGGTTACACAGCTCATCCTGTAGAAAAATGATGTCATGGTCTAGACAGATGCTAATTGTAATCAGAGCATTTCTACACATAGATAGAAATCATTCTTCTTCTATTAGATAATATCTGAACATAACGTATTGGGGCACAGATCCTAACTCTAAATTTATAATCATTAAAATGACTTATGTCTCAAGCACAAAATTACATGTTTTAGCTGGAGAATAATTGCTCTCTGTAGGTTGCAAATGAAATAATGAAAGATGACAAGACAAATGCCCCACAATTATTAACTTCATACACTCCTAGGCGGACTTTCTGATTAATCCAGAAAATAAGTTTAGCCGAAACCCTGGGACGAGAAGCCCAACACAGATCACTGACATTTCTATTACAATTCCCATTCAGCTAGTGGGCTGTATGTTGTGTAGTGACAGGCATTGTAACACCTGCCGTACCTCTTATTTACCGTGTCATTGTATATTTAGCCACAGCGTCTGCCTATTTATACGAGACAGAAACCTGGGAACTCTCTGTGATATACTGTAGCATTAACTTCATTTTGCAAGTAAGTGAAGAAAGGGATGAAGTGGATTTCATATACATGCTGGTTTCTAGGAACCAAATTTGCTAAAAGGACATCAGTCACTGTCACCGGGATGTTTGAGGTCCCCTGGTAGTCCCTTCCTCTGCATCGGAAGAAATTGAACTGTAAATGTGGAAACAGTGAGACTTGGGTAGGGTTTTACATGTGGTTTTTAGTTTTGCAAAATATCAGCAATCTTTGTTCTCCGCATGTATTATTGTGCATTTCACCAGTGGTGCCAAGAGAGGGGGGGAAGCAGGTACTATTTACCCAGGCCTGATGGAGGTGCCCTGCGGGGTCCCAAGTTCCCCCTCCCCCCCTTACCTGGCTGCAGTGTGCAGGGCTGTGCTTCCCGTGATTAGGCCATGCCCCCTTAAAAGTACCTGTGACCGGTAAAGTTCTCTACTGCCCTGCATTTTACCCTTATAATTCCTTACATCTGGAAAGGCAGGAGAGGGAGAGGGATGGGCGAGCAATCAGAGACCTAGTACAATAAAGGATTGTTCCCTCAAGCAAATGTGGGTGCAGAGGTTCCAGTGTGAAATACCGGCGCTTGGGATCCGGCGGTCATAATATTGACACCGGGATCCCAATGTTGGCAAGACAGGCAAGGGTACATGTAGGGTGTTCTTCCCCCTCTCCTGCCCCATAACACTCTGTTCCCGCATCCTAACCCTAACCTATCCCCACAGTGCCTGACCCTAACCACCCCCTGCAGGTGCGTAAACTTAAGTCCCCCTCCCCGCTGCCTAAACCTAACCCTCCCTCCCCTGCAGCCTGACCCTAACACTCCCCATTTCCCCAGTAAGCCTAACCCTAACCTAACCCCCACCTGCGTAGCCTAACCCTAACCCCCATCTGGTGCCTAAACCTAAACTTTCCTCCCCTAAACTTAAGCCGTCGGGTATACTCATAGTCGGGATGTCGGCATCGATCTCCTCGCCCTTTTGGAGTTCCGGCATTGGGATTCTGAAGGGTGATGGCATTCCGTTGTCGGTGTTTTGAAAGTCGAGATCCTGACAGCCGGCATTCTGACTGCATCCCGGTGCAGGTGTATGTGCACCTTCTTTGAGGTGAGGTGCTGATGGGCTAGTGCAAATATTTCATTGATGACGACTATCAGAAGCACTGACTGGCTGATTCATTTTGACCCAAATATAAATTCATTAGTGTGCCAGCTATATTATCTGAAGTCACACCCAACTATTGGCATTACTTACAGTAGTTGATATTTCCATTTGGACTGCAGCAAGAAAGAAGAGTCCCATTTAATTTTCAAAGGGGAAAGCAAAAGATGCTTGTGTATTATTTAGTTTACTTTGTATTTGTGTTGTTATGTAATTACTTCATACTTACCGACAATCTGGCTGCCCCCTCCGGGAAGAGGCCGCCAGGTCGGAGAAGCAGGGGCATGGCGATGGTGGAGGCTGTCGTTTAGGGGATTGGGGGCGTGGCTGCATGCTCACGTCATCATGGCCTCACCCCCTATCTAGCAATGCCAATAATATTGGCATTGCAAGGCAGGGGATGGGTCCGGGATGACGTGAATCGCGTCATCTGAACCCCAGACCACCCACTTTCAATTGCGCCGCCGGGGGTTTGTTAGGAGATGCGGGGGGGTTGTGGGTGGTGGGCGATCGGCCAAGAGACTTGCCCACTCTTCCGGAGGGCTGGGAGCGCCACACGATTTTCGGGAGCTTCCTGGCCATTCCGGGAGAGTAGGCAAGTATGAATTACTTTGTATATTAAACATTCAACATTTATCGATAACTGTCCAGGAAACTATTCTCCCTTGTGTTTATGGCAATTCATTGCATGAATATATTGTGTACAAACAGGGTAATGCAAATTTAGCACTTGCTACAAAGCGTTAGGCCACGCCTCTATATTATCTGTGCACTAGATGTAAGTGCAGTATATACACACTTGTACATCTGAGATATGTCTGGTAGGAATGCACGTTTTCAAGCTTGGTGTACCTTGACATGTAGCAGACTGAACAATTGAATGCAAATGCGCTTTTTTTGTATGCGTAATTTCCTGCATGTGTATGGGTCATTACTTTAAAATATAAACTGATGCAACTAAGCACAATAGACTGACCACTAGGCAGCCGGCAGGCAATCATTGACATTGAGACCACACCATCCTCCTTTAGGCAGCCAGTGGGAGATGTGATTGCTGTGCTGGAGAATTAATCATTTTTTACATATGAGGGTAGATTCAATTAGCTGCAGGGCTTACTGTGTTGACAGAGTGTTAGCGGTTGGATAAGGATGTTAGTCCACACAACGGCACTTAACCAGGATGATTGGTTTATTCAGATAACAGAGTTAACAGCTTGTAATATATAGAAGATGTTCTGCAGCAGCAGGAACTCACAGTATACATGTGAAGCAGTACAGCGGTAACAGCGTCTCAGTACACACAGGATGCGGCTGCATAGACACAGGGTGCGGCTGCGGGGTAGACAAGGTCACACACTCAGGAGAGCAGAAGCTGCACGTCAGTGCAGTTGTCTCTCCCAGGAATAACTCTGTCTCACTGTGCACTAAGCACCTCCTTCTGCACTGAGCTAACACTAGGGGGAAAACTCTAGAGCAGGGAAGCTGCCTCTAGTGCTGGGAACGGAGACAGACCACAGAGTAATTGTTATGTTCTCTGTACTTGGAACCCAGGAGATAGGGTGGCAGCAGAAGAGTTCCAAGTACAGATGTGTGAAGCTGCGATAGAACTGGGGTACGCAGCAATACCTAATGGAAAACCCTGGCTCCGTCGTCCTTCCCTAGTGGTCAGTTAATTCCTGCGAGACTATGGTTTCTTGGGCCCACGGCAGCCGCGTTTGAACGGGCGGATTAGGTCTGCCCGAACTCCGATGTCCCCCGGTCTTAGTTGATGACAAGGCATTAACCGAGACAGAGAGAGAGAGAGAGAACAAGGGGAAAACTAAGACAGACACAAAAGCGCAAGGGGAAACACAGAAAATAATAAACTAATTTATGTGCGGTGCGGCCGCCAAGAAAAACCGTGACCAAAGTAACGCTGCCCAAATGCCAAATACGAATCCGTCATAGTTCGGCAAGGACAACCATGCATAAGCCTCCACCAAAATAACTCAATCAAAAACAGATAACGTGAACACAGCTTCAGCCGTAAGGTGCGGCAGAGCCGCTACTCACGACACCACAGAAGGTGCGTGCAGGAAATGACCGGAACCCCGAGACTACAGACACCAGACCACTCCACTGAAAGACAAACTCAGAGGACAACAGGAAACGATCCCTCAGATCGTACTCTGGAAACTGTACACAGGACACTGGATACTGGAGTACACAAGCTGGAAGACAAGCTCCACTGGAAGCTGCTGACAGTGACCAGGAACAGGCTTGCTGGAAGCTAACCAAGAACTGGAACATACAGGTATCATAATAAACTTCTATCACCAGCACTGGACTGCAGGGCTAGCTGGGTAATAAGGGAAGCATGCCCCAATCAGGATGGCTGGAAGCCAGGCACAAGGTAATGGCCAAAATACTGGCAGGTGAGGTTACACAGACAAGAGCCAGACTCCAGGCTGCAGTTCCACAGACTCACCACCGGTGGCCAACAAGAGTCTTCTAAACAAGTACAAGAGAAATCCTGGCATGCAAACAGAACTATAACATAAAATTCATGAACAGAAAGCAAACAGAAATGAACCACTGCTTGTGGTTCATAGCAGTACCCTCTCCTTAAGGGTGGACTCCGGATACCCCATAAAAGCCAAGGGGAACAGAACAGAAGTATAACATAAAATACATAACCAAAATGCAAAATAGGAATGAGCCACTCCCATGGCTCATAACAGTACACACCCCTTGAGGAGGGGTCAAAGGACCCCAAAACTCAGGTTTTCCAAAACAAGGGATACATAAAAAAAAACCTGACACACTGGTATAAACAGACAATAGCAAGAAAACACAAACAAGCTGTGGCAGCAGCATGTAACAGTGCCCCCCCCCCCCGCCCTTTGACGGTGGCCACTGGACACAAGACATTATTTTAACAAAAAGGCAAGAGTCAGCAATTATTTATTTTTCTTCTTTTTTTTTTTACATGGTTCTTGAGATCTGACCAAGGTAATTCCCCATTGTCTGAACTGATGGTACCTTCCAGCAAAACTGGGTTCAATCCCGAGATTGCTTTTTTAATCTTGTGGGCTCAACTTTCAGAAGAAGTACTGCTAGAAGAAGAGAGAACAGCACACCCTGCAGTCAAAACAATAGGCTGAGATTTTTGTGCCGAGTTTATAGTATTCGGTGGACTTTCAGCAGATAAGATGGGTGACTTAGAGGAACCTGAACCAATTTCTTTGGAACCATATTTCTTAATAACTGCATCACTGAATGCCCGGGCATCCTGAAGAATGGGATCTTTAGTTTTAATTAAGTTGGACGCCCATTCAAAAGGCTCCCCTCTAAAGGAATATATCAGATAGAGCGCAAAGTTCTCTGAAGTGATGCCCAAAAATGGTCTAGACAGCATAATGGTGAAGTAGTGTTTGGTGAGCGCAACAAATTGGACTAAGTCCCCATCAAAGACTATAGATGTTGGGGTATCAAAAGAGTCAGGATCCGCTTCATTTCCATCTGACTGGAGTGCATTGCTGGGACCAGGTCACTACCGACCTTACTCGAGGCTGTGGCCTTTGGGACCCTCTTTGGGACAGTGGCCTTTGGGACCCTCTTTGGGGCAATAGCCTTCAGGACCCCCTCAGGGGCAGTGGCCTTTGGGACCCCCTCTGGGGTCAGCACCTCAGACTCACTGGTACCGGATCGTCGGACTCCCTCGCTGGGACCGGACCATTGGACTCCCTCACAGGGACCGGACCATCGGACTCCCTCACAGGGACTGGACCATCAGACTGCCTCACAGGGACCGGACCATCGGACTGCCTCACAGGGACCAGACCATCGGACTCCCTCTCTGGGACTGGACCATCAGACTCCCTCTCTGGGACTCGACCATCGGACTCCCTTTCTGGGACTGGACCATCAGACTCCCTCTCTGGGACCGGACCATCGGACTCCCTCGGTGGGACTGGACCATCAGACTCCCTCTCTGGGACCAGACCATCAGACTCCCTCTCTGGGACCAGACCATCGGACTTCCTCTCTGGGACCAGACCATCGGACTCCCTCTCTGAGACCGGACCATCGGACTCCCTCTCTGGGTCAAAAATTATCGAGACTTCTCTCAGGGATATAGCCTTTTGCTGAAGCTATGACCTTCAGAACCTCCACTAAAGCTATGCCTCTTGAGTCCTGTCCTGGGGAAGCGACCTCTAGAACCCCTCCTGGGGTTGTGCCTCTCGAGACCCCACCTTGCTACATGGTTTTAGATGCCCTTTGTGGGGTTGCACCTTTCAAGTCCCTACCTGGGGTAACAGCTTCTGAGACCCCTTCTGGGATTGACACCTGAACCATTATATCCAATGCCCCTCTTAGACCCTGAGCATTGGGCACCACTCCAGGACCCTGAGCATCGGGAACTGCTCCAGGACCCTGAGCATCGGGCACTGCTCCAGCACCCTGAGCATCGGGCACCCTTTCAGGACTCTGAGATTCCACTACTGGGGTTTGCAACTCTGATTCAACAGGAAAGTCAAGAGATGAGAGAAACATTCTCCTTTGATTCCTGAATCTATAATGGAGCTCCCTAGACTAAGGACCCCAATTATAATACAGAGTGCTTTTTAGTGTGGGTTTCGTGACAAGTACCTCTGCCACAGTAGAGACAGGAGTATGTCTTAAATCCTGACTCAACTTAGACAGAGGGCAGGACTTGTCATAACATATTGGCTTGTGCAACTCATAGGTCTGCAGATAGTTCCTGGGCCACAGGAAACTTTTAAACCTTTTCTCTCCAACCAAATCTGAGGATTCTCTGGTCACAATATTGTGAGCAAGAGTCTCTTTAGAGATAGATGAACTCTCAACAAATTCAGGCAGGATAAGCAAAATTTTGGTCAGAAGGCTTTGCAGTTGCTTTAAGGATTGCTGCAAAACTTCCAGCTGCTCAGGTTTCAAGGCACTGAAAGCAGAGTTCAGGACTGAGAGAGATGCCTGCAGGGCTTGCATAGTAGGCACAGGAGGATTCCAGGCTAGACAGACAAGACTGGACAAGACAAGACAAGGCTGGACTGGATTCTGAACTAGTCAAGACAAGGCTGGACTGGATTCTGAACTAGACAAGACAAGGCTGGACTGGATTCTGAACTAGACAAGACAAGGCTGGACTGGATTCTGAACTAGACAAGACAAGCCTGGACTGGATTCTGGACTGGATTCTGGACTGAACCAAACACTGGACTGGACTAAACCAAACACTGGACTGGACTGAACAAAAAAAACTATTCCATTTAGCTTTTTTTCTTTTTTGTTGTATGGCTGGTGATACTGTTATGTTCTCTGTATTTGGAACACAGGAGATAGGGTGGCAGCAGAAGAGTTCCAAGTACAGATGTGTGAAGCTGCGACAGAACTGGGGTACGCAGCAATACCTAATGGAAAACCCTGACTCCATTGTCCTTCCCTAGTGGTCAGTTAATGCCTGTGAGACTATGGTTTCTTGGGTCCACGGCAGCCATATTTTAATGGGCGGATTAGGTCTGCCTGAACTCCGATGGCCCCCGGTCTTAGTTGGTGACAAGGCATTAACCGAGACAGAGAGAGAACAAGGGGAAAACTAAGACAGACCCAAAAGCGAAAGGGGAAACAGAAAATAATAAACTAATTTATGTGCAGCGCGGCCACCAAGAAAAACCGTAACCAAAGTAACGCTGCCCAAATGCCAAATACGAATCTGTCGTAGTTCGGCAAGGACAACCATGCATAAGCCTCCGCCAAAATGACTCGGTCAAAAACAGATAACGAGAACACGGCTTCAGCCATAAGGTGTGGCAGAGCCGCTACTCACGACACCACGGAAGGTGCGCACAGGAAACGACCGGAACCCCGAGACTTCGGACACCAGACCACTCCACTGGAAGACAAACTCAGAGGACAACAGGAAACGATCCCTCAGACCGTACTCTGAAATCTGGACACAGGAAACTGGATACTGGAGTACACAAGCTGGAAGACAGGCTCCACTGGAAGCTGCTGACAGTGACCAGGAACAGGCTAGCTGGAAGCTAACCAAGAACTGGAACATACAGGTATCATAATAAACTTCTATCACCAGCACTGGACTGCAGGGCTAGTTGGGTAATAAGGGAAGCATGCCCCAATCAGGATGGCTGGAAGCCAGGCACAAGGAAATGGCCAAAATACTGGCATGTGAGGTTACACAGACAAGAGCCAGACTCCAGGCTGCAGTTCCACAGACTCACCACCGGCGGCCAACAAGAGTCTTCTAAACAAGTACAAGAGAAATCCTGGCATGCAAACAGAACTATAACATAATAAATATATCCTCAATCAAAAAAGAAAAAATCAGGCGCTCCTACTCGTGTAGTATTACTATATAGATATACACACACCTTCTCCTTTGCTGGGACGTCATCCGCTTCTGACTGCCGCACCGACGAGCACCGTACTGCCCAGGAGCTCTGGAAGTGGGTTTCTTCCTACATCTGCTGCGGTGAGCTTCTATACTGTCGGATTGCGGTGGGGGGTTGTAGCCTTACCCACGTGCTGTGGGAGGAATCAACTGCATCATACTTCATCTATATAAATGTTGCAACTTTCATAAGAGGATCAAGTGGACCTGCCATGGTTCTAGTGTTCTTTTCACCATCTTTAATCCTTCTGGTGGGACATTGAACATACACATTCCTCAACGCAATTGAGAACTGTTTCTTTTCTCCCCATATTCATGTGGAAAATACAATTATATATGATTGATCAGTTCAGTGGTTTCTAATAGTGCAATTTCATTTATATTTTTTAATGATTAGCAATATTGCATATTCCGAACACTACTGCACAACCAACCCACTCACATGCACACAGCACTCACAATGCCACTAACACTGTGACCTCTGCCTCTGCTTGGATACAGATGTGTCCTCATAAATCTTGCCTCAATGCTAATGTTGGGCACCTTTTTTTTTATGAAAATGGGTTTTATTTGCATTGCTATGTGGCTAAGATGCACAAACAGCTTCTGCTGATTAAAATGATATGCAGCATTCCTATATACTGTGTGAGACTGTGGCTGTATCTGCATATGAAATGTTAGACACAGAATATAGGCATGCCGCATATCATTTTAATCAGCAGAAACTGCTGATGCCCCTAAGCATATCAAATGCCCTAGGCAATTGCCTAGTTTGCCTATGCCTATGGCCGGCTCTGTCTGCATACCACTGCAATTTCTCAGTCTGCAATCTGAGGCCTTGTGCCCCACCTTGTGACATATAAAGCACTTGAACTTGAGCTTTCTGGACTTAGTACCTTTTGTGAATAAGACAGAACCCTCAGTATGTGTCTTGATAGGAATACGTTCTGGCTCCGGCCTGGAGCTGACGTCAGGAACCCTCCCTTAAAACGGCTGGACACGCCTGCGTTCTCCCAGACACTCCTTAAAAGCGGTCAGTTGACACCCACAAACAGCCTCTTCCTGTCAATCTTCTTGCGATCGCCGTTGCAATCGCTTTCTTTGTTAAATCCGTCGCTGTCCGGCGATCCCTGTCACCGACGGCCGATGCGCCTGCGAATTGCGGAGCATATGCATGCGCAGTTCAGACCCGATTGCACCGCTGCAAAAAAAAGCTAGTATGCGATCGGGTCTGAATGACCCCCATAAGCTCCAGTGTTCCTAGTTTCCAGTGTCCTGGTTATTCATATCTTGTATCTTAAATGTGTGCTGCGTTCCTAATCTAGCTAAGCGTCGGTAGATCCTCTTGTCTACTGTTACAGCTCCGCCCCTGCCCATTTGGTTCTAGACCTGTCTGTGGTGAGGTTCCAATCTGGCCGTACTCCTGTCTTATCTGCACTAGATGCGTCCCTTCCTCCTGTCTCACAGGCACAACACACCTGGATGGATAGCAGATGGCTGAGAGCTTCCGTACAACAAGTCCAATCCTCCTGGTGGAGAGCGATGATTTGTTAGACTCCAAATCCATGTTGGAAAATTCAAATCCAACATTTCAGTCTAAACCATGGCAGTTTCCAACCTATCTATTTGTGAGCTTTCAAATTCAACTCCCATGTATCAAACAAGTTTAAAAAGATACTAGTCTGTGCAGAGTCAGTATATTATGTTGTCTTTGACCACGCCAACATTAATAGGGGTCAATTACGTATCCGGTGCAATTCGGTGTGGCTATATGCAGCACCTACGGTACCTCCTAATGCGTAAATTTCTATTTGCAGCCCCATAGGGCTGTGTAGAAAAACCTTGAATCCAGGGCAACATTGGGTCATGAGAGTAGTGAATTGTTGTGCCATTGGTGCTATTTTCATGCCGTTGCAATGGTCCCCCTCTCGCAGCTAAATAAATTGACTTCATATGTTGGTAATAATGTCAGCAGACATGTCGACGTGTTCCTTATGCTGACAGTCAGGGCCGGTTCTAGATCTTGTGTTGTCCAGGGTGAACGTTTCCTTTGGCGCCCCCCATTGAAAACAGGGACAGTGCGTGCCGGAGGTGCTCAACAAAAATATATAGTCCACAGAGTAGTACCAATCACACCTCACAGTAGTGTCCATCAGTCACATTACACCGCACAGTAGTGTTTGATATATATCAGTCCCATTACACCACACAGTAGTGTCCGTCAGCCACATGACACGACACAGTAGTACCCCTTATACATATTATGCCATGTTAGAGCCTCTTACACGCATTACACCACAGTAGAGCAGAGCCCCTAAATCACATTAAGCCAGGTAGAGCCCCTTTTATATACGTTACACCAGGTAGAGCCCCTTCCACACATTACGCCAGGTAGAGAGCCCCTTCCACACATAACGCCAGTTAGAGCCCCTTACACATGTTAAACCAGGCAGGCCCCATTACACACTTTGTGCCAGGTAGAGCCCTTAACACACATTACACCAGTTAGAGCCTCTTACACACTTTGCGCCAGGTAGAGCCCCTTATACACTTTGTGCCACATTGAATCCATTATACACATTGAGCTGGGTAGATCCCCTTATACACATTACACCAGGTAGAGCCCCTTATACATGGTACACCAGGTACAGCCCCTTATACATGTTACTCCAGGTAGAGCCCCATATACACATTGTGCCAGGTAGAGCCTCTTGTACACATTGTGCAAGGTAGAGCATCTTATACACTTTGTGCCAGGTAGATCTCCTTATACACGTTGCGCCAGGTAGAGCCCCTTTATTCACATTCCACCAGGTAGACCCCTTATACATGTTGCACCAGACAGAGCCTCTTATCCACTTTGTGCCAGGTAGATCTCCTTATACACGTTACACCAGGTACAGCCCCTTAAACACGTTGGGCCAGGTAGAGCCCCTTTTACACGTTGCACCAGATAGAGCCCCTTATACACATTGTGCCAGGTAGAGCTCCTCTATAGAAAGATAGCGAGAGAGAGAGAGAGAGAGAGAGAGTGTGTGTGTGTGTGTGTGTGTGTGTGTGTGTGTGTGTCCTGTCACTCACCAGCCCCCATCTCTCTGTCCTGTTCTGGCTGCAACAGCATACCTCCCAAATTTGCCTCTTTCACCCACTGCAGTAGCCTTTTCCTGCAAGGCCACACCCATTGCAGCAAATCCACGCCCATTACAGTGAGGCCACACACGCTTTTGGGGGTGCGCACAAATGTTCATTTTTTAATGTGTATTTGGGGGTGGCGCATTTTTTATAGTGTTCGCAGTGGGAGCCAAATTGGCTAGCAACGGCCGTGCCCAGCAGTAAGGGTACTGCGCATGCAGCGTTAAGCAAACATGCTATATCAGCCCCAATGTTCTTGTGCGCCTTGAAAAACAGGTAATTCTTTATGCTTCAGATAACTGAACAGAGGAAAATGTTTGTGAAACATTTGATATCAATCGACAGATACAAATAAGAAAGAAAATTGAGAGAATGTTTCTTGTACGCAGTACATTTTGTAGTTATTCTTCGTAGAAAGTGTTAACCCGGGAACTCCAATCACTCCAGTAATATATTCCTAGCACACATAATTATCCTTCACCATCAGTCATGTTTTATTGGGGAACTGGTTTGTACACTCGTTATTTTGCAGTTTATGTTCTTGATAAATAGCGCAGGGAAAGGGCACAACTTGGCTTTTTGTTCTTCAAATGTCTTCTGCAAAGGGTATAATATTTCCTCAGTCTGTTTCCTTTCCATCCATCACAATTTACCCTAAAAGAATGCGAAACGGGAGATGGAACAAGGCTGTTCTTTTGTAATAAAAACAGAACATCGTAAACCAAAATAATTCCTGATAGAAAAATAAAAAAAGCAAACCTGATTTTATACAATTTTGCAGCTAATAGAATACTGTTCAGATCTGATGATGACATAAAATGTGCATGATACCTCCAAAACATAGAACATATGATGGGTAAGAGAATTGTTTGGCATACATTTTCAGGATGCTGTACAGCAAATATATTGTTCCTTTATGATAAAGCACTTTCCGGCAGTCATAGCAATATAATAAATGTCAGTATTCTGCCTAGGAAAATTGAGATGATATTAACAAATTGAATGAAATAAATTTCACTTAATTTACAAGCATTTTACGCATCAGTTTCCTAAAAGAAACAACAAGAAATAAAACAAAAACAGCGCTCTATTAGTTTTGGTCAGTGTCGGACTTGGGATGTAGGGCCCACCAGGGAAGGGGGGGTGGGAGGGTGCAGTGGTAGGGGCCCATGTTAGGGGTGTGGCCAGTCTGCAGAGGGGGTGTGGCCTGCCACCTCATTGGTTTGACTAACCATTAGAGAGTGCAACGTCTGGGCCAATATATGCAGTAAATTCAACTGCTATATGCATGATAATGTAACAGGTTAATAACAGCAAAGCACTGTAGAAAATACACTATAGTCCAGTATAAGGTAACATATGTATAACGTATAATTCAAATGCACAGTCTGGAACCTGATCCTTAGAGCAGAAGGTGGGCCCCCAGGCAGTAGGGCCCACCAGTGGTTTCCCCTGTACTCCAGTGGGCCAGTCCAGGCCTGGTTTTGGTAATTGATAATGCTAGCTGCCCTGAATTCGTTAGAACTATTTTAATCAGCTCTGAGCTAGCTTTGCTGGCTAGCATGATTGAGGACAGATCAGCAGGTGCCAAGAAAGACCATGCTTGTCTATGGGACCCAAGCCAGCTCTGCAGGAGGAAAGAAGCACCGCTCCTCACCACGCAATGCAGCTGCGCACAGTTGTTTTATTTCATTTTTATGGAACCGTTGTTGCCCCACCCCCAGGATTTGGCCATGCCCTCCCTATCACCCAGGCTCGCCATTGCCTTCCTTCCTGGTACTAGTAGTTAAACTATGCAATTTGTTGGAAGATAAGAACCACTTGTCCCATCTGCACTTGGGATGCAGTTAATTTGCTGGCGGTTCGGGATCATAGCGTTCGGGATACAGAAGCAGAAATCCCACCAGCAGACAATGGGGCTAATTCAGACCTGATCGGTGCTGTGCATGTTCACACAGTAGCGATCAGTCCTGAACTGCGCATGCGCCGGCCTGATTGGCAGGCTGGGGCGGTCACTGGGCGGGAGGGGGAGGGCCGGAGGAGTTTAGGGGGGTGCGGTCCGGGCAGCGCAGGCGTGCCTGATCCAGTGGAGGGGCGGGCCTCGGCAGCTGCGTGATGTCACACGCAGCCGTTGTGACCCGCGCTGCGACGGATAGATCCCCGACAGCGCGCAGGAGCTGCGCTGGCTGGGAGCTACTCTTCCAGTACAAAAGCATCACCACTGTGTGATGCTTTTGTACTTGTGCGGGGGGGGCTGACATGTGGGGTGGACTAGCCCTGTGCTCGACGTCCCCCCGCATGTCAGGGAAGCTGATCATAGATGTGCTGAATTTAGCACATCTACGATCAGGTTCTGAATCACCCCCAATGCCGCCAGACGGAATCCCAGTGTATCAGAGCTATTCCCCCTCTTGGGAGTCCACGATACCGAGAGTGGGAATAGAGCCTGTGGAGAGCGCTGCCGGTATATTCGTGGGTGGAATCCAGCTGTCAGGGTATGTACAGCCGGCATCCTGTCCGATGGTAATACATACCGAACCCCTGCACTCTGCCCAGGTGCCGGGACCAGCGTATGAACAAACGCCTCGGTGCAACTGTGCATGTGCAAACCCCCAGCTTCTATGGACTGCATCGGTTGCTGCCTATAGAAGCCGGATTGGGCTGTGTGAAAGGCAGGAAATTGCTTCCTATAGGAACCCAGCTCTCTGCCTATCGCAGCCCGGTCTGGCAGTCCCGGAGGGAGGAAACACCTCCTAATTGGACTGCCTTTTGTGTCTGTGACTGACAGGCAGGACTTCCATAGGATATCACTTGCAGACACAGTCAAGTCAGTGCACCCTCATGGATTGTATCTGGCTCACTGACACTCGACTGGGTCGTGGAATTTACTTGGGGGAGGGGGGGGGGGGGCTGCCACTGACACACACACAAACACATGCACCCTAGGGTTAATTTTTGTCAGAGTCAACTAACCTACTTTTTGGATTGTGGGATGAAACCAGAGTACCGGGAGGAAACCCACACAAGTATGGGGGGAATATACAAACTCCACACTGGGTCATGGTGGGATTTTAACCCATGAGTCTGTGAGGCAGTATTGCTAACCATTGCACAAGCCATGCTGCCTTTATGATATAAAATAAACCATAATGATATCTTCGGTATCACTTAGTGTTTTTATGGCGTGAGACGCCTGACATAACTAAGACGCTCCACCATGGGAAGTGTTTCCCGTACCTTCATACTTACTCCTTAATTTTGCTTCTTATTCACATCATAGCCACATACAAAGTCACTCACCGTGTACCAGGCACACTAGATTCATATTTTTGAAGTGGTATAAAGTCACAGACTAAGCACAACGAAGTTTATTGGCACACCAAATGGGGCTACTCAGTGCAATTTGTGGATAGGTGTGTGTGGAAACATCTGCTGCCCTAGGGCTACTCACTGTAGTCCTCAGAGGCGGATGTGTTGGTTAATGTTCCAAAAAAAGACAAAGGGGGTAATTCTGAGTTGATCGCAGCAGCAAGTTTGTTAGCAAATGGGCAAAACCATGTGCACTGGAGGGGGGGCAGATATAACATTTGCAGAGAGAATTAGATTTGGGTGAGTTATTTTGTTTCTGTGCAGGGTAAATACTGGCTGCTTTATTTTTACACTGCAAATTAGATTTCAGTTTGAATACACTCCACCCAAATTTAACTCTCTCTGCACGTTATATCTGCCCCCCCTGCAGTGCAAATGGTTTTGCCCAATTGCTAACAAAATTGCTGCTGCGATCAACTCAGAATTAGGCCCAAAATATATATTTTTCTGGCTATTTATAGCACATATAGAGGGTCGGACGGTGCTACAAGTTCCAGCTTACCCATCACTTCAGCTATACAAAACTGAACCATGCAACTAAGACATTATGATTTACAAAGAGTAAACACAGTTGTTTGACAATAAATGGCTTCACCCAACCACTAAACATGAGTGAAAGAAAAGTTTGTGAGTTATCATTCATATTCTCTGACAAATGGCCAGAAAATCACAAATTCTGCTAGGGTATGTAAACTTATGAGCACAACTATATATTGGCCGTCGGCTGTGCTGCGGGACCAACGCGATATGTCTGCGAACGTCGGAGTTCACAGACATATCGCCCGTACACACTGGCCAACGGACCAGCAATATATCGGCCGTTCAATAGAACGGCCGATATATCGGCCAGTGTGTACCCACCTTTAAGGGCCCCATACACTAGAACGATTTTGCTCAATTTCAGCTCAATTTGGTCATTCGGGACTATATATTGGGTGAAATTGGTCATTTTTAGCTGTGTATCCGATCTGATGTGCGGCCCCGTGACCGTCGGGTCGACTCCTCCAGGTTGTTGGTGCTGCATTCGTTATTTGTCGTGATCAGGTGGAATTGTATGGAATCGAACGGTGGTTTTTGTGCTCACGATACATCGCTTGTGATCTATAGTAGGAAGTTTGAAGCACCCTAATCCAGCCCATCAGATGTATCTGGTGGTACCTGTGAATGCATGCTATACATCCCATGTGATATGTAGGTGCTTGACATATCCTATGTGATGTATAGCATGCTCCAAAAAGTCACATTGTACCAAATCGTTTGGAATCGTATGTAAACACTTCCGGGAAGCTCCCGGGAGAGTTCAAGAGAAATTGGCCCGGCTTCAGCCTCTAGACATATCGTTCTAGTGTATGGGGCCCTTTAGGGTGACAGTTTCTTGCTTTGTTCTTGTCTTGTTACCCTGTCCAGCCGTGTCCTGAAGACATGACCGGCTGAGTCCTGAATACATTGACTTCTCAGTATCCTGCCTGAATTGCTGGCCTGCATGTTCCTTGCCATTGCCTTGTCAGTATCAAGCCTGAATCTCTGCCTTGCATGCAGAGGCAGAACTACTGATGGTATAGCTACACCGCAGTAAAGGGGCCTGCAGCCAGCAGAATAATAATAGGTCAGTGTGACTCATAGGGGTCTAAGCAGTGAAAAGAGTGGAGAAGTGAGCCAGTGGAGAAGTTGTCCATGGCAACATATAGTTTTATAGCATGCACTTTATAAATGATATCTCAACACTGATTGGTTGCCATGGGCAATTTCTCTACTGGCTCACTTCTCCACTCTTTTCACTGCTTCATGAATAGACCCCATTGTTTGCAGCCGCATGCTGGCAGCCCCCCACTAACACTGAGCTGCTGACTGTGGTCTGCCTTCTGTCACTTGCAAGGGAAAGCTGGTGTTAGTATTCCAGCTCCACCCCAGATCCGCCTCTCATAGCAGCACTGTCTACTGTCAGCAGAGTGCTGGCTCTTGTCTTCAGCCGCACCTCCACTGTAAGAGCTGTCTTTAGGGATTACTCTGCTCGCCAGCTGGGAATTCACTGGTGTTGGGGTCCGGTCATGCTGCGGCACCCACACAGCCACTGCCCATGCTCTGCCCACTCAGATGCAGCTTACAGACGGCCATCATCAGTGGGACTCTGGCAGTGTGGTCTGTTCCTGCCATAGCCACCTCAACTCCCACCGGTCAGTGTGGGCTCCTATATATAACTGTCTGCCTAAGTGCCCAGATACTTCCCTGTGTGTCAGTGCATGCCAGCTTTAGTTCACACCTTACCCACTTGCTGCTGTTTGTCCTCCCCTAGCACTATCATTGTGCTTGCCAGTGTCACCAATTTTAAACAATGTTGGCTAATATGTACAATATATAGATAGGTGGCTGGCAGACCTTCCGAAATGTACAGGGCTGCATACACAGTATAGATTAACTAAAAGTTCCATATTTAAGCCCCTTCTTTGTTAAGGTTAAGGGGCACTTCTACTGGATGGTCATAATTTGTATTGGGCACTACTACTGTATGGCATAACATGTACAGTATAAGGAGTATTGCTGGGTGGTGTAACATGTATAAGGAGTATCGCTGTGCGGCATAACATGTATAAGGAGTACTACTGTGTGGCGTAACGTGTATAAGGAGTACTGCTGTGTGGCATAATGCGTATAAGGAGTACTACTGTGTGGCGTAACGTGTATAAGGAGTACTGCTGTGTGGCATAACACATATAAGGAGTATTACTGTGAGGCGTAACGTGTATAAGGAGCACTATTTTGTGGCATATCATATATAAGGAGTACTACTGTGTGGTATAACATGTATAAGGAGTATTACTGTGTGGCGTATTATGTATAAGGAGTACTACTGTGTGGCGTAACATTTAAGGAGTACTACTGTGTGGCATAACATGTATAAGGAGTATTACTGTGTGGCGTATTATGTATAAGGGGTACTACTGTGTGGCGTAACATGTATATGGAGTACTACTGTATGGCATAACATGTATAAGAAGTATTACTGTGTGGCGTATTATGTATAAGGAGTACTACTATGTGGCGTAATGTGTACAAGGAGTACTACCGTGTGGCGTAACATGTAAAAGGAGTACTACTGTGTGGCGTAACGCATATAAGAAATATCACTTTGTGGCGTATCGCATATAAGGAGTACTACTGTGCGGTGTAATGTGTATAAGGAGTACTACTGTGTGGCATAACATGTATATGGAGTACTACTGTGTGGCGTAACGTGCACAAGGAGTACAACTGTGTGGCGTAACGTGTATAAGAAGTACTACTGTGTGGCGTAACGTGTATAGGGGGTACTACTGTGTGGCGTAGCATATATAAGGATTACTACTGTGTGGTGTAACATGTATAAGGAGTACTACTGTGTGGCATAACATGTATAAGGAGTACTACTGTGTGGCGTAATGCTACTGGTGTTTCTATAATGGGTGCAGTGCGTGTGGTGCACACGGGCCCCTGAGTCTAGATGGGGCCCCCACCGCACACACTGCAGCCATTTTTAAAATACTCACCCCTCCGGAGTCCAGTGCCGGCATCCACAGCATTCTTAAAACACCGTGAAAATGGCTCAGCGGCCATTTTCACGGAGTTCTGCGCATGCACAGTAGAGAAATCTCAGGGAAAATGGCCACCGCGCCATCATTACAGACAGGTGTAACCATAGCACCCAGTGGGCGATCAGGAGTCATCTTCTATTGCCCATTCTCTCCCTCTCATCTTCCTTCCTGCTAAACAAGTGCCAAACACATAGGCACACACAGGGGTCTATTTACTAAGCCTTGAAGAGAGATAAAGTGAACTGAGATAAAGTACCAACCAATCAGCTCCTACCAGTCATTTTTCAAACACGCCCTGTAACATCTCCATCCATTTTATCTCTTAGGCTTTGTAAATTGACTCCATATGGAGCTGCAGAGGAGTTTTTAGCATAAACATAGATGAAGGTCTAAACTGGACAGGCAAGAACAACGGTCTGGCTTCAAAATATCTCTTTGGCTGCCATTTGTAGCAGTGGTTATCCTGGAATTTACAAAAAGCTGTTCTATACAAATGTATATGTAAAATAATTCTGTCATCAGTCCATTGCACAAATCATATAGGAAAGATTCATATAATTAAGTGTATTGATGAGAGTTTTTTTTTAATGACGTTCCAGGAGTACAGTCTAGACACCAAGAGGGATAAGGTGCAGACAACATACCCCCCCGAGTCAACTGTCTCTCTGTGGGGCAGATGTATTAACCCGGAGACGACATAAGGAAGTGATAAACTAGTGATTAGTAGAGATGAGCGCCTGAAATTTTTCGGGTTTTGTGTTTTGGTTTTGGGTTCGGTTCCGCGGCCGTGTTTTGGGTTCGAACGCGTTTTGGCAAAACCTCACCGAATTTTTTTTGTCGGATTCGGGTGTGTTTTGGATTCGGGTGTTTTTTTCAAAAAACACTAAAAAACAGCTTAAATCATAGAATTTGGGGGTCATTTTGATCCCAAAGTATTATTAACCTCAAAAACCATAATTTACACTCATTTTTAGTCTATTCTGAATACCTCACACCTCACAATATTATTTTTAGTCCTAAAATTTGCACCGAGGTCGCTGTGTGAGTAAGATAAGCGACCCTAGTGGCCGACACAAACACCGGGCCCATCTAGGAGTGGCACTGCAGTGTCACGCAGGATGTCCCTTCCAAAAAACCCTCCCCAAACAGCACATGACGCAAAGAAAAAAAGAGGCGCAATGAGGTAGCTGTGTGAGTAAGATTAGCGACCCTAGTGGCCGACACAAACACCGGGCCCATCTAGGAGTGGCACTGCAGTGTCACGCAGGATGGCCCTTCCAAAAAACCCTCCCCAAACAGCACATGACGCAAAGAAAAAAAGAGGCGCAATGAGGTAGCTGTGTGAGTAAGATTAGCGACCCTAGTGGCCGACACAAACACCGGGCCCATCTAGGAGTGGCACTGCAGTGTCACGCAGGATGTCCCTTCCAAAAAACCCTCCCCAAACAGCACATGACGCAAAGAAAAAAAGAGGCGCAATGAGGTAGCTGTGTGAGTAAGATTAGCGACCCTAGTGGCCGACACAAACACCGGGCCCATCTAGGAGTGGCACTGCAGTGTCACGCAGGATGTCCCTTCCAAAAAACCCTCCCCAAACAGCACATGACGCAAAGAAAAAAAGAGGCGCAATGAGGTAGCTGACTGTGTGAGTAAGATTAGCGACCCTAGTGGCCGACACAAACACCGGGCCCATTTAGGAGTGGCACTGCAGTGTCACGCAGGATGTCCCTTCCAAAAAACCCTCCCCAATCAACACATGATGCAAAGAAAAAGAAAAGAAAAAAGAGGTGCAAGATGGAATTGTCCTTGGGCCCTCCCACCCACCCTTATGTTGTATAAACAAAACAGGACATGCACACTTTAACCAACCCATCATTTCAGTGACAGGGTCTGCCACACGACTGTGACTGATATGACGGGTTGGTTTGAACCCCCCCCAAAAAAGAAGCAATCAATCTCTCCTTGCACAAACTGGCTCTACAGAGGCAAGATGTCCACCTCATCATCACCCTCCGATATATCACCGTGTACATCCCCCTCCTCACAGATTATCAATTCGTCCCCACTGGAATCCACCATCTCAGCTCCCTGTGTACTTTGTGGAGGCAATTGCTGCTGGTCAATGTCTCCGCGGAGGAATTGATTATAATTCATTTTAATGAACATCATCTTCTCCACATTTTCTGGATGTAACCTCGTACGCCGATTGCTGACAAGGTGAGCGGCGGCACTAAACACTCTTTCGGAGTACACACTTGTGGGAGGGCAACTTAGGTAGAATAAAGCCAGTTTGTGCAAGGGCCTCCAAATTGCCTCTTTTTCCTGCCAGTATAAGTACGGACTGTGTGACGTGCCTACTTGGATGCGGTCACTCATATAATCCTCCACCATTCTATCAATGTTGAGAGAATCATATGCAGTGACAGTAGACGACATGTCCGTAATCGTTGTCAGGTCCTTCAGTCCGGACCAGATGTCAGCATCAGCAGTCGCTCCAGACTGCCCTGCATCACCGCCAGCGGGTGGGCTCGGAATTCTGAGCCTTTTCCTCGCACCCCCAGTTGCGGGAGAATGTGAAGGAGGAGATGTTGACAGTAGAGATGAGCGCCTGAAATTTTTCGGGTTTTGTGTTTTGGTTTTGGGTTCGGTTCCGCGGCCGTGTTTTGGGTTCGAACGCGTTTTGGCAAAACCTCACCGAATTTTTTTTGTCGGATTCGGGTGTGTTTTGGATTCGGGTGTTTTTTTCAAAAAACACTAAAAAACAGCTTAAATCATAGAATTTGGGGGTCATTTTGATCCCAAAGTATTATTAACCTCAAAAACCATAATTTACACTCATTTTCAGTCTATTCTGAATACCTCACACCTCACAATATTATTTTTAGTCCTAAAATTTGCACCGAGGTCGCTGTGTGAGTAAGATAAGCGACCCTAGTGGCCGACACAAACACCGGGCCCATCTAGGAGTGGCACTGCAGTGTCACGCAGGATGTCCCTTCCAAAAAACCCTCCCCAAACAGCACATGACGCAAAGAAAAAAAGAGGCGCAATGAGGTAGCTGTGTGAGTAAGATTAGCGACCCTAGTGGCCGACACAAACACCGGGCCCATCTAGGAGTGGCACTGCAGTGTCACGCAGGATGGCCCTTCCAAAAAACCCTCCCCAAACAGCACATGACGCAAAGAAAAAAAGAGGCGCAATGAGGTAGCTGTGTGAGTAAGATTAGCGACCCTAGTGGCCGACACAAACACCGGGCCCATCTAGGAGTGGCACTGCAGTGTCACGCAGGATGTCCCTTCCAAAAAACCCTCCCCAAACAGCACATGATGCAAAGAAAAAAAGAGGCGCAATGAGGTAGCTGTGTGAGTAAGATTAGCGACCCTAGTGGCCGACACAAACACCGGGCCCATCTAGGAGTGGCACTGCAGTGTCACGCAGGATGGCCCTTCCAAAAAACCCTCCCCAAACAGCACATGACGCAAAGAAACAAAGAGGCGCAATGAGGTAGCTGTGTGAGTAAGATTAGCGACCCTAGTGGCCGACACAAACACCGGGCCCATCTAGGAGTGGCACTGCAGTGTCACGCAGGATGTCCCTTCCAAAAAACCCTCCCCAAACAGCACATGACGCAAAGAAAAAAAGAGGCTTTTTACTGATATTTGGTGTTTTGGATTTGACATGCTCTGTACTATGACATTGGGCATCGGCCTTGGCAGACGACGTTGCTGGCATTTCATCGTCTCGGCCATGACTAGTGGCAGCAGCTTCAGCACGAGGTGGAAGTGGATCTTGATCTTTCCCTAATTTTGGAACCTCAACATTTTTGTTCTCCATATTTTAATAGGCACAACTAAAAGGCACCTCAGGTAAACAATGGAGATGGATGGATTGGATACTAGTATACAATTATGGACGGGCTGCCGAGTGCCGACACAGAGGTAGCCACAGCCGTGAACTACCGCACTGTACTGTGTCTGCTGCTAATATATAGACTGGTTGATAAAGAGATAGTATACTCGTAACTAGTATGTATGTATAAAGAAAGAAAAAAAAACCACGGTTAGGTGGTATATACAATTATGGACGGGCTGCCGAGTGCCGACACAGAGGTGACCACAGCCGTGTACTACCGCACTGTACTGTGTCTGCTGCTAATATATAGACTGGTTGATAAAGAGATAGTATACTCGTAACTAGTATGTATGTATAAAGAAAGAAAAAAAAACCACGGTTAGGTGGTATATACAATTATGGACGGGCTGCCGAGTGCCGACACAGAGGTAGCCACAGCCGTGAACTACCGCACTGTACTGTGTCTGCTGCTAATATATAGACTGGTTGATAAAGAGATAGTATACTCGTAACTAGTATGTATGTATAAAGAAAGAAAAAAAAAACACGGTTAGGTGGTATATACAATTATGGACGGGCTGCCGAGTGCCGACACAGAGGTAGCCACAGCCGTGAACTACCGCACTGTACTGTGTCTGCTGCTAATATATAGACTGGTTGATAAAGAGATAGTATACTCGTAACTAGTATGTATGTATAAAGAAAGAAAAAAAACCACGGTTAGGTGGTATATACAATTATGGACGGGCTGCCGAGTGCCGACACAGAGGTAGCCACAGCCGTGAACTACCGCACTGTACTGTGTCTGCTGCTAATATATAGACTGGTTGATAAAGAGATAGTATACTCGTAACTAGTATGTATGTATAAAGAAAGAAAAAAAAACCACGGTTAGGTGGTATATACAATTATGGACGGGCTGCCGAGTGCCGACACAGAGGTAGCCACAGCCGTGAACTACCGCACTGTACTGTGTCTGCTGCTAATATATAGACTGGTTGATAAAGAGATAGTATACTCGTAACTAGTATGTATGTATAAAGAAAGAAAAAAAAACCACGGTTAGGTCACTGGTATATACAATTATGGACGGGCTGCCGAGTGCCGACACAGAGGTAGCCACAGCCGTGAACTACCGCACTGTACTGTGTCTGCTGCTAATATAGACTGGTTGATAAAGAGATAGTATACTACTAATATTATATACTGGTGGTCAGGTCACTGGTCACTAGTCACACTGGCAGTGGCACTCCTGCAGCAAAAGTGTGCACTGTTTAATTTTAATATAATATTATGTACTCCTGGCTCCTGCTATAACCTATAACTGGCACTGCAGTAGTGCTCCCCAGTCTCCCCCACAATTATAAGCTGTGTGAGCTGAGCAGTCAGACAGATATATAATATATATAGATGATGCAGCACACTGGCCTGAGCCTGAGCAGTGCACACAGATATGGTATGTGACTGAGTCACTGTGTGCTGTGTATCGCTTTTTTCAGGCAGAGAACGGATTATAAATAAAAGTGGTGGTCACTGGTCACTATCAGCAAAACTCTGCACTGTACACTACTGAGTACTCCTAATGCTCCCCAAAATTAGTAAATCAAGTGTCTCTCTAATCTATTCTAATTCTAAACGGAGAGGACGCCAGCCACGTCCTCTCCCTATCAATCTCAATGCACGTGTGAAAATGGCGGCGACGTGCGGCTCCTTATATAGAATCCGAGTCTCGCGATAGAATCCGAGCCTCGCGAGAATCCGACAGCGTCATGATGACGTTCGGGCGCGCTCGGGTTAACCGAGCAAGGCGGGAAGATCCGAGTCGCTCGGACCCGTGAAAAAAAACATGAAGTTCTGGCGGGTTCGGATTCAGAGAAACCGAACCCGCTCATCTCTAGTTGACAGGTCGCGTTCCGCTTGACTTGACAATTTTGTCACCAGCAGGTCTTTCAACCCCAGCAGACTTGTGTCTGCCGGAAAGAGAGATCCAAGGTAGGCTTTAAATCTAGGATCGAGCACGGTGGCCAAAATGTAGTGCTCTGATTTCAACAGATTGACCACCCGTGAATCCTTGTTAAGCGAATTAAGGGCTCCATCCACAAGTCCCACATGCCTAGCGGAATCGCTCCGTGTTAGCTCCTCCTTCAATGTCTCCAGCTTCTTCTGCAAAAGCCTGATGAGGGGAATGACCTGACTCAGGCTGGCAGTGTCTGAACTGACTTCACGTGTGGCAAGTTCAAAGGGCATCAGAACCTTGCACAACGTTGAAATCATTCTCCACTGCGCTTGAGACAGGTGCATTCCACCTACTATATCGTGCTCAATTGTATAGGCTTGAATGGCCTTTTGCTGCTCCTCCAACCTCTGAAGCATATAGAGGGTTGAATTCCACCTCGTTACCACTTCTTGCTTCAGATGATGGCAGGGCAGGTTCAGTAGTTTTTGGTGGTGCTCCAGTCTTCTGTACGTGGTGCCTGTACGCCGAAAGTGTCCCGCAATTCTTCTGGCCACCGACAGCATCTCTTGCACGCCCCTGTCGTTTTTTAAAAAATTCTGCACCACCAAATTCAAGGTATGTGCAAAACATGGGACGTGCTGGAATTTGCCCATATTTAATGCACACACAATATTGCTGGCGTTGTCCGATGCCACAAATCCACAGGAGAGTCCAATTGGGGTAAGCCATTCCGCGATGATCTTCCTCAGTTGCCGTAAGAGGTTTTCAGCTGTGTGCGTATTCTGGAAAGCGGTGATACAAAGCGTAGCCTGCCTAGGAAAGAGTTGGCGTTTGCGAGATGCTGCTACTGGTGCCGCCGCTGCTGTTCTTGCGGCGGGAGTCCATACATCTACCCAGTGGGCTGTCACAGTCATATAGTCCTGACCCTGCCCTGCTCCACTTGTCCACATGTCCGTGGTTAAGTGGACATTGGGTACAGCTGCATTTTTTAGGACACTGGTGACTCTTTTTCTGAGGTCTGTGTACATTTTTGGTATCGCCTGCCTAGAGAAATGGAACCTAGATGGTATTTGGTACCGGGGACACAGTACCTCCAACAAGTCTCTAGTTGGCTCTGCAGTAATGATGGATACCGGAACCACGTTTCTCACCACCCAGGATGCCAAGGCCTCAGTTATCCGCTTTGCAGTAGGATGACTGCTGTGATATTTCATCTTCCTCGCAAAGGACTGTTGGACAGTCAATTGCTTGGTGGAAGTAGTAAAAGTGGTCTTACGACTTCCCCTCTGGGATGACCATCGACTCCCAGCAGCAACAACAGCAGCGCCAGCAGCAGTAGGCGTTACACGCAAGGATGCATCGGAGGAATCCCAGGCAGGAGAGGAATCGTCAGAATTGCCAGTGACATGGCCTGCAGGACTATTGGCATTCCTGGGGAAGGAGGAAATTGACACTGAGGGAGTTGGTGGGGTGGTTTGCGTGAGCTTGGTTACAAGAGGAAGGGATTTACTGGTCAGTGGACTGCTTCCGCTGTCACCCAAAGTTTTTGAACTTGTCACTGACTTATTATGAATGCGCTGCAGGTGACGTATAAGGGAGGATGTTCCGAGGTGGTTAACGTCCTTACCCCTACTTATTACAGCTTGACAAAGGGAACACACGGCTTGACACCTGTTGTCCGCATTTCTGGTGAAATGCCTCCACACCGAAGAGCTGATTTTTTTGGTATTTTCACCTGGCATGTCAACGGCCATATTCCTCCCACGGACAACAGGTGTCTCCCCGGGTGCCTGACTTAAACAAACCACCTCACCATCAGAATCCTCCTGGTCAATTTCCTCCCCAGCGCCAGCAACACCCATATCCTCCTCATCCTGGTGTACTTCAACACTGACATCTTCAATCTGACTATCAGGAACTGGACTGCGGGTGCTCCTTCCAGCACTTGCAGGGGGCGTGCAAATGGTGGAAGGCGCATGCTCTTCACGTCCAGTGTTGGGAAGGTCAGGCATCGCAACCGACACAATTGGACTCTCCTTGTGGATTTGGGATTTCGAAGAATGCACAGTTCTTTGCTGTGCTGCTTTTGCCAGCTTGAGTCTTTTCATTTTTCTAGCGAGAGGCTGAGTGCTTCCATCCTCATGTGAAGCTGAACCACTAGCCATGAACATAGGCAAGGGCCTCAGCCGTTCCTTGCCACTCCGTGTCGTAAATGGCATATTGGCAAGTTTACGCTTCTCCTCCGACAATTTTATTTTAGGTTTTGGAGTCCTTTTTTTTCTGATATTTGGTGTTTTGGATTTGACATGCTCTGTACTATGACATTGGGCATCGGCCTTGGCAGACGACGTTGCTGGCATTTCATCGTCTCGGCCATGACTAGTGGCAGCAGCTTCAGCACGAGGTGGAAGTGGATCTTGATCTTTCCCTAATTTTGGAACCTCAACATTTTTGTTCTCCATATTTTAATAGGCACAACTAAAAGGCACCTCAGGTAAACAATGGAGATGGATACTAGTATACAATTATGGACTGCCTGCCGAGTGCAGACACAGAGGTAGCCACAGCCGTGAACTACCGTACTGTACTGTGTCTGCTGCTAATATAGACTGGTTGATAAAGAGATGTCTATGTAACTATGTATGTATAAAGAAGAAAGAAAAAAAAACCACGGTTAGGTGGAATACAATTATGGACGGACTGCCTGCCGAGTGCAGACACAGAGGTAGCCACAGCCGTGAACTACCGTACTGTACTGTGTCTGCTGCTAATAATATAGACTGGTTGATAAAGAGATGTCGTAGTAGTATGTATGTATAAAGAAGAAAGAAAAAAAAACCACGGTTAGGTGGTATACAATTATGGACGGACTGCCTGCCGAGTGCAGACACATAGGTAGCCACAGCCGTGAACTACCGTACTGTACTGTGTCTGCTGCTAATATAGACTGGTTGATAAAGAGATGTCTATGTAACTATGTATGTATAAAGAAGAAAGAAAAAAAAACCACGGTTAGGTGGTATACAATTATGGACGGACTGCCTGCCAAGTGCAGACACAGAGGTAGCCACAGCCGTGAACTACCGTACTGTACTGTGTCTGCTGCTAATATAGACTGGTTGATAAAGAGATGTCTATGTAACTATGTATGTATAAAGAAGAAAGAAAAAAAAACCACGGTTAGGTGGTATACAATTATGGACGGACTGCCTGCCGAGTGCAGACACAGAGGTAGCCACAGCCGTGAACTACCGTACTGTACTGTGTCTGCTGCTAATATAGACTGGTTGATAAAGAGATGTCTATGTAACTATGTATGTATAAAGAAGAAAGAAAAAAAAACCACGGTTAGGTGGTATACAATTATGGACGGACTGCCTGCCGAGTGCAGACACAGAGGTAGCCACAGCCGTGAACTACCGTACTGTACTGTGTCTGCTGCTAATATAGACTGGTTGATAAAGAGATGTCTATGTAACTATGTATGTATAAAGAAGAAAGAAAAAAAAACCACGGTTAGGTGGTATACAATTATGGACGGACTGCCTGCCGAGTGCAGACACAGAGGTAGCCACAGCCGTGAACTACCGTACTGTACTGTGTCTGCTGCTAATATAGACTGGTTGATAAAGAGATGTCTATGTAACTATGTATGTATAAAGAAGAAAGAAAAAAAAACCACGGGTAGGTGGTATACAATTATGGACGGACTGCCTGCCGAGTGCAGACACAGAGGTAGCCACAGCCGTGAACTACCGTACTGTACTGTGTCTGCTGCTAATAATATAGACTGGTTGATAAAGAGATGTCGTAGTAGTATGTATGTATAAAGAAGAAAGAAAAAAAAACCACGGTTAGGTGGTATACAATTATGGACGGACTGCCTGCCGAGTGCAGACACAGAGGTAGCCACAGCCGTGAACTACCGTACTGTACTGTGTCTGCTGCTAATATAGACTGGTTGATAAAGAGATGTCTATGTAACTATGTATGTATAAAGAAGAAAGAAAAAAAAAACACGGTTAGGTGGTATACAATTATGGACGGACTGCCTGCCGAGTGCAGACACAGAGGTAGCCACAGCCGTGAACTACCGTACTGTACTGTGTCTGCTGCTAATATAGACTGGTTGATAAAGAGATGTCTATGTAACTATGTATGTATAAAGAAGAAAGAAAAAAAAACCACGGTTAGGTGGTATACAATTATGGACGGACTGCCTGCCGAGTGCAGACACAGAGGTAGCCACAGCCGTGAACTACCGTACTGTACTGTGTCTGCTGCTAATATAGACTGGTTGATAAAGAGATGTCTATGTAACTATGTATGTATAAAGAAGAAAGAAAAAAAAACCACGGTTAGGTGGTATACAATTATGGATGGACTGCCTGCCGAGTGCAGACACAGAGGTAGCCACAGCCGTGAACTACCGTACTGTACTGTGTCTGCTGCTAATATAGACTGGTTGATAAAGAGATGTTTATGTAACTATGTATGTATAAAGAAGAAAGAAAAAAAAAACACGGTTAGGTGGTATACAATTATGGACGGACTGCCTGCCGAGTGCAGACACAGAGGTAGCCACAGCCGTGAACTACCGTACTGTGTCTGCTGCGACTGGATGATAAATGATATAAAAAATATATATATATCACTACTGCAGCCGGACAGGTATATATTATATATTATATAATGACGGACCTGCTGGACACTGTCTGTCAGCAGAATGAGTTTTATTTTTATAGAATAAAAAAAACAACAACACACAAGTGAAGTCACACGACGAGTGTTTAACTTTTTCAGGCAATCACAATATAAGTATACTACTAACTATACTGGTGGTCAGTGTGGTCAGGTCACTGGTCAGTCACACTGGCAGTGGCACTCCTGCAGCAAAAGTGTGCACTGTTTAATTTTAATATAATATTATGTACTCCTGGCTCCTGCTATAACCTATAACTGGCACTGCAGTGCTCCCCAGTCTCCCCCACAATTATAAGCTGTGTGAGCTGAGCAGTCAGACAGATATATAATATATATAGATGATGCAGCACACTGGGCTGAGCCTGAGCAGTGCACACAGATATGGTATGTGACTGAGTCACTGTGTGTATCGCTTTTTTCAGGCAGAGAACGGATATATTAAATAAACTGCACTGTCTGGTGGTCACTCACTATATAATATTATGTACTCCTGGCTCCTGCTATAACCTATAACTGGCACTGCAGTGCTCCCCAGTCTCCCCCACAATTATAAGCTGTGTGAGCTGAGCAGTCAGACAGATATATAATATATATAGATGATGCAGCACACTGGGCTGAGCCTGAGCAGTGCACACAGATATGGTATGTGACTGAGTCACTGTGTGTATCGCTTTTTTCAGGCAGAGAACGGATATATTAAATAAACTGCACTGTCTGGTGGTCACTCACTAGTAAACTCTCTGCACTCTCTACACTTCTACAGTACTCCTCCTAGTCCTAAGCTCCAGTAAATCTCTCTCTCTTATAATCTAAATGGAGAGGACGCCAGCCACGTCCTCTCACTATCAATCTCAATGCACGTGTGAAAATGGCGGCGACGCGCGGCTTCTTATATAGAATCCGAGTCTCGCGATAGAATCCGAGCCTCGCGAGAATCCGACAGCGTCATGATGACGTTCGGGCGCGCTCGGGTTATCCGAGCAAGGCGGGAGGATCCGAGTCTGCTCGGACCCGTGAAAAAAACCATGAAGTTCGGGCTGGTTCGGATTCAGAGAAACCGAACCCGCTCATCTCTAGTGATTAGTGCAAGGTGATAAACGCACCAGCCAATCAGCTCCTAACTGTTAATTGACCTGTTGGGCTGGTACGTTTATCACCTTGCACTTATCACTGGTTTATCACTTCCTTATGCCTTCTCCAGGTTAATACATCTGCCCCTGTAATCCAATAACACAGTACCTACTGTAAATGAATAAGTGTCAAGGTTCTCGGCTCAGCAAGGCTCCATGCAGACGTAACATCACGCTGGGATGAGCGTCACTACACAAAATGCACTCACAGGAATTCCATCCTCCATAATGGAATATTACCTGCTCACCTCCTAGGTAATGAAGCGTTCCGGCCTCTTACTTGGCATGAGTGGCATTAATTAATCAGATGCTGGCTCTCATTAGCTGTGGGCATGCGTTCAGATGCAGGCCCTAACAGAGATTTCCGTGGGGATGGGAGACATGTCCGTGTGTTCGTGTTCTGGCTGTTTCCAGCCCATCATCCGCATCAGCTCAGCCAGTAATAAAGCCATGAAATCTCTTTCCCTATGACCTGCAGTGAAACTTTGCAAATCACTGCGGCAGATGCTGTATGATTCGGCCTCATTATGACTTGACAACTCACTCCTTTAATGGGATAGGCAAACACATGGTAGGAGACACTTATTAAAACAATGTGCATATGGTGGAAAAGATGGTGCGATCGCACATCATTTCTCTGTGTGTTTATTATTTGTCAAACAACATTTAATAAGCTACAAAAAGAAATTATATATATATATATATATATATATATATATATATATACTGCTCAAAAAAATAAAGGGAACACTTAAACAACACATCCTAGATCTGAATGAATGAAATATTCTTATTAAATACTTTGTTCTTTACATAGTTGAATGTGCTGACAACAAAATCACACAAAAATTATCAATGGAAATCAAATTTATTAACCCATGGAGGTCTGGATTTGGAGTCACACTCAAAATTAAAGTGGAAAAACATACTACAGGCTGATCCAACTTTGATGTAATGTCCTTAAAAAAGTCAAAATGAGGCTCAGTAGTGTGTGTGGCCTCCACGTGACTGTATGACCTCCCTACAACGCCTGGGCATGCTCCTGATGAGGTGGACTAAAGCATCCGCCAACTCCTGGACAGTCTGTGGTGCAACGTGGCGTTGGTGGATGGAGCGAGACATGATGTCCCAGATGTGCTCAATTGGATTTAGGTCTGGGGAACGGGTCGGCCAGTCCATAGCATCAATGCCTTCATCTTGCAGGAACTGCTGACACACTCCAGCCACATGAGGTCTAGCATTGTCTTGCATTAGGAGGAACCCAGGGCCAACCGCACCAGCATATGGTTTCACAAGGGGTCTGAGGATCTCATCTCGGTACCTAACGGCAGTCAGGCTACCTCTGGCGAGCACATGGAGGGCTGTGCGCCCCCCCAAATAAATGCCACCCCACACCATTACTAGTGATGAGCGGGTTCGGTTTCTCGGAAACCGAACCCCCCCGAACTTCACCCTTTTTACACGGGTCCGAGCCATACTCAGATTCTCCCGTATGGCTCGGTTAACCCGAGCGCGCCCGAACGTCATCATCCCGCTGTCGGATTCTCGCGAGATTCGGATTCTATATAAGCAGCCGCGCGTCGCCGCCATTTTCACTCATGCATTGGAAATGTTAGGGAGAGGACGTGGCTGGCGTCCTCTCCATTATTGTTGAACTTGATTGTGCTTTATTGCTTAACTGTGGGGAGGACTGGGGAGCAGCTGTATAATATAGGAGGAGTACAGTAGTGATGAGCGGGTTCGGTTTCCGAGAAACCGAACCCCCCCGAACTTCACCCTTTTTAGACGGGTCCGAGCCATACTCGGATTCTCCCGTAAGGCTCGGTTAACCCGAGCACGCCCGAACGTCATCATCCCGCTGTCGGATTCTCGCGAGATTCGGATTCTATATAAGCAGCCGCGCGTCGCCGCCATTTTCACACGTGCATTGAGATTGATAGGGAGAGGACGTGGCTGGCGTCCTCTCCGTTTATATAGTTACACAGTTGATCTGATTGCTTAGCTTATTGTGGGGAGGATTGGGGAGCAGCTATTAGGAGGAGTACAGTGCAGAGTTTTGCTAATAGTGACCACCAGTTTTTTATCCATTCTCTGCCTGAAAAAAATGCTCCATACCATATCTGTGCTCAGTGTGCTGCATGATATATCTGTGCTGAGTGCTCACACTGCTTAATTGTGGGGACTGGGGAGCAGCTATAGCAGGAGTACAGTGCATAGTTTTGCTGACAGTGACCACCAGTATACATTTGTCTGCCTGAAAAACACTCCTGTGGTGTCTTTTTTTTTATACTATAAACGCAGTCTGCTGACAGTGTTCACCAGGTCCATTATACTGTATATAGCAGTACGGTAGGCCACTGCTCTACCTACCTCTGTGTCGTCACTCGTCGTCCATAAGTATACTATCCATCCATCTACATTGTATACCTGTGGTATCTTTTTTTTTATACTATAAACGCAGTCTGCTGACAGTGTCCACCAGGTCCATTATACTGTATATAGCAGTACGGTAGGCCACTGCTGTACCTACCTCTGTGTCGTCACTCGTTGTCCATAAGTATACTAAGTATCCATCCATCTACATTGTATACCTGTGGTGTCTTTTTTTCTTTATACTATAAACGCAGTCTGCTGACAGTGTCCACCAGGTCCATTATACTGTATATAGCAGTACGGTAGGCCACTGCTGTACCTACCTCTGTGTCGACACTCGTCATCCATAAGTATACTAAGTATCCATCCATCTACATTGTATACCTGTGGTGTCTTTTTTTCTTTATACTATAAACGCAGTCTGCTGACAGTGTCCACCAGGTCTATTATACTGTATATAGCAGTACGGTAGGCAACTGCTGTACCTACCTCTGTGTCGTCACTCGTCGTCCATAAGTATACTAAGTATCCATCCATCTACATTGTATACCTGTGGTGTCTTTTTTTTTATACTATAAATGCAGTCTGCTGACAGTGTCCACCAGGTCCATTATACTGTATATAGCAGTACGGTAGGCCACTGCTGTACCTACCTCTGTGTCGTCACTCGTCATCCATAAGTATACTAAGTATCCATCCATCTACATTGTATACCTGTGGTTTCTTTTTTTTTTATACTATAAACGCAGTCTGCTGACAGTGTCCACCAGGTCCATTATACTGTATATAGCAGTACGATAGGCCACTGCTGTACCTACCTCTGTGTCGTCACTCATCGTCCATAAGTATACTATCCATCCATCTACATTGTATACCTGTGGTGTCTTTTTTTTCTTTATACTATAAACGCAGTCTGCTGACAGTGTCCACCAGGTCCATTATACTGTATATAGCAGTACGGTAGGCCACTGCTGTACCTACCTCTGTGTCGTCACTCGTCGTCCATAAGTATACTAAGTATCCATCCATCTACATTGTATACCTGTGGTGTCTTTTTTTTTATACTATAAACGCAGTCTGCTGACAGTGTCCACCAGGTCCATTATACTGTATATAGCAGTACGGTAGGCCACTGCTGTACCTACCTCTGTGTCGTCACTCGTCGTCCATAAGTATACTAAGTATCCATCCATCTACATTGTATACCTGTGGTGTCTTTTTTTTATACTATAAACGCAGTCTGCTGACAGTGTCCACCAGGTCCATTATACTGTATATAGCAGTACGGTAGGCCACTGCTGTACCTACCTCTGTGTCATCACTTGTCGTCCATAAGTATACTATCCATCCATCTGCATTGTATACCTGTGGTGCCTTTTTTTCTTTATACTAGTAGTACTAGCTTAGCAGTCTGCTGACAGTGTCCACCAGGTCCATTATACTGTATATAGCAGTACGGTAGGCTACTGCTGTACCTACCTCTGTGTCGTCACTCGTCGTCCATAAGTATACTATCCATCCATCTACATTGTATACCTGTGGTGCCTTTTTTTCTTTATACTAGTAGTACTAGTTTAGCAGTCTGCTGACAGTGTCCACCAGGTCCATTATACTGTATATAGCAGTACGGTAGGCCACTGCTGTACCTACCTCTGTGTCGTCACTTGTCGTCCATAAGTATACTATCCATCCATCTACATTGTATACCTGTGGTGGCTTTTTTTCTTTATACTAGTTTAGCAGTTTGCTGACAGTGTCCACCAGGTCCATTTATTATACTGTATATAGCAGTACGGTAGGCCACTGCTGTACCTACTTCTGTGTCGTCACTCGTCGTCCATAAGTATACTATCCATCCATCTACATTGTATACCTGTGGTGGCTTTTTTTCTTTATACTAGTTTAGCAGTTTGCTGACAGTGTCCACCAGGTCCATTTATTATACTGTATATAGCAGTACGGTAGGCCACTGCTGTACCTACCACTATGTCGTCACTCGTCGTCCATAAGTATACTAAGTATCCATCCATCTACATTGTATACCTGTGGTGTCTTTTTTTTTATACTATAAACGCAGTCTGCTGACAGTGTCCACCAGGTCCATTTATTATACTGTATATAGCAGTACGGTAGGCCACTGCTGTACCTACCTCTGTGTCGTCACTCGTCGTCCATAAGTATACTATCCATCCATCTACATTGTATACCTGTGGTGGCTTTTTTTCTTTATACTAGTAGTACTAGTTTAGCAGTCTGCTGACAGTGTCCACCAGGTCCATTATACTGTATATAGCAGTACGGTAGGCCACTGCTGTACCTACCTCTGTGTCGTCACTCGTTGTCCATAAGTATACTATCCATCCATCTACATTGTATACCTGTGGTGCCTTTTAGTTGTGCGCATTAAAATATGGAGAACAAAAATGTGGAGGTTAAAAAAATAGGGAAAGATCAAGATCCACTTCCACCTCGTGCTGAAGCTGCTGCCACTAGTCATGGCCGAGACAATGAAATGCCATCAACGTCGTCTGCCAAGGCCGATGCCCAATGTCATAGTACAGAGCATGTAAAATCCAAAACACAAAAGATCAGTAAAATGACCCAAAAATCAAAATTAAAAGCGTCTGAGGAGAAGCGTAAACTTGCCAATATGGCATTTACGACACGGAGTGGCAAGGAACGGCTAAGGCCCTGGCCTATGTTCATGGCTAGTGGTTCAGCTTCACATGAGGATGGAAGCACTCATCCTCTCGCTAGAAAAAAGAAAAGACTTAAGCTGGCAAAAGCACAGCAAAGAACTGTGCGTTCTTCGAAATCACAAATCCCCAAGGAGAGTCCAATTGTGTCGGTTGCGATGCCTGACCTTCCCAACACTGGACGGGAAGAGCTTGCGCCTTCCACCATTTGCACGCCCCCTGCAAGTGCTGGAAGGAGCACCCGCAGTCCAGTTCCTGATAGTCAAATTGAAGATGTCAGTGTTGAAGTACACCAGGATGAGGATATGGGTGTTGCTGGCGCTGGGGAGGAAATTGACAAGGAGGATTCTGATGGTGAGGTGGTTTGTTTAAGTCAGGCACCCGGGGAGATGCCTGTTGTCCGTGGGAGGAATATGGCCATTGACATGCCTGGTCAAAATACAAAAAAAATCAGCTCTTCGGTGTGGAATTATTTCAACACAAATGCGGACAACAGGTTTCAAGCCGTGTGTTGCCTTTGTCAAGCTGTAATAAGTAGGGGTAAGGACGTTAACCACCTCGGAACATCCTCCCTTATACGTCACCTGCAGCGCATTCATCATAAGTCAGTGACAAGTTCAAATACTTTGGGCGACAGCGGAAGCAGTCCACTGACCAGTAAATCCCTTCCTCTTGTAACCAAGCTCCTGCAAACCACACCACCAACTCCCTCAGTGTCAATTTCCTCCTTACCCAGGAAAGCCAATAGTCCTGCAGGCCATGTCACTGGCAAGTCTGACGAGTCCTCTCCTGCCTGGGATTCCTCCGATGCATCCTTGAGTGTAACGCCTACTGCTGCTGGCGCTGCTGTTGTTGCTGCTGGGAGTCGATCGTCATCCCAGAGGGGAAGTCGGAAGACCACTTGTACTACTTCCAGTAAGCAATTGACTGTACAACAGTCCTTTGCGAGGAAGATGAAATATCACAGCAGTCATCCTGCTGCAAAGCGGATAACTGAGGCCTTGGCAGCCTGGGCGGTGAGAAACGTGGTTCCGGTATCCATCGTTAATTCAGAGCCAACTATAGTCTTGATTGAGGTACTGTGTCCCCGGTACCAAATACCATCTAGGTTCCATTTCTCTAGGCAGGCGATACCGAAAATGTACACAGACCTCAGAAAAAGACTCACCAGTGTCCTAAAAAATGCAGTTGTACCCAATGTCCACTTAACCACGGACATGTGGACAAGTGGAGCAGGGCAGACTCAGGACTATATGACTGTGACAGCCCACTGGGTAGATGTATTGCCTCCCACTGCAAGAACAGCAGCGGCGGCACCAGTAGCAGCATCTCGCAAACGCCAACTCGTTCCTAGGCAGGCTACGCTTTGTATCACCGCTTTCCAGAATACGCACACAGCTGAAAACCTCTTACGGCAACTGAGGAAGATCATCGCAGAATGGCTTACCCCAATTGGACTCTCCTAGGGATTTGTGACATCGGACAACGCCAGCAATATTGTGCGTGCATTACATCTGGGCAAATTCCAGCACGTCCCATGTTTTGCACATACCTTGAATTTGGTTGTGCAGAATTATTTAAAAAACGACAGGGGCGTGCAAGAGATGCTGTTGGTGGCCCGAAGAATTGCGGGCCACTTTCGGCATTCAGGCACCACAGACAGAAGACTGGAGCACCACCAAAAATACCTGAACCTGCCCTGCCATCATCTGAAGCAAGAGGTGGTAACGAGGTGGAATTCAACCCTCTATATGCTTCAGAGGATGGAGGAGCAGCAAAAGGCCATTCAAGCCTATACATCTGGCCACGATATAGGCAAAGGAGGTGGAATGCACCTGTCTCAAGCGCAGTGGAGAATGATTTCAACGTTGTGCAAGGTTCTGCAACCCTTTGAACTTGCCACACTTGAAGTCAGTTCAGACACTGCCAGCCTGAGTCAGATCATTCCCCTCATCAAGCTTTTGCAGAAGAAGCTGGAGACATTGAAGGAGGAGCTAAAACAGAGTGATTCCGCTAGGCATGTGGGACTTGTGGATGGAGCCCTTCATTCGCTTAACCAGGATTCACGGGTGGTCAATCTGTTGAAATCAGAGCACTACATTTTGGCCATCGTGCTCGATCCTAGATTTAAAACCTACGTTGTATCTCTCTTTCCGGCAGACACAAGTCTGCAGGGGTTCAAAGACCTGCTGGTGAGAAAATTGTCAAGTCAAGCGGAACGTGACCCGTCAACAGCTCCTCCTTCACATTCTCCTGCAACTGGGGGTGCGAGGAAAAGGCTAAGAATTCCGAGCCCACCCGCTGGCGGTGATGCAGGGCAGTCTGGAGCGAGTGCTGACATCTGGTCCGGACTGAAGGACCTGCCAACGATTACTGACATGTCGTCTACTGTCACTGCATATGATTCTCTCACCATTGAAAGAATGGTGGAGGATTATATGAGTGACCGCATCCAAGTAGGCACGTCAGACAGTCCGTACGTATACTGGCAGGAAAAAGAGGCAATTTGGAGGCCCTTGCAGAAACTGGCTTTATTCTACCTAAGTTGCCCTCCCTCCAGTGTGTACTCCGAAAGAGTGTTTAGTGCAGCCGCTCACCTTGTCAGCAATCGGCGCACGAGGTTACTTCCAGAAAATGTGGAGAAGATGATGTTCATTAAAATGAATTATAATCAATTCCTCCGTGGAGACATTCACCAGCAGCAATTGCCTCCAGAAAGTACACGGGGACCTGAGATGGTGGATTCCAGTGGGGACGAATTAATAATCTGTGAGGAGGGGGATGTACACAGTGAAAGGGGTGATGAATCGGACGATGAGGAGGAGGTGGACATCTTGCCTCTGTAGAGCCAGTTTGTGCAAGGAGAGATTGATTGCTTCTTTTTTGGTGGGGGCCCAAACCAACCAGTCATTTCAGTCACAGTCGTGTGGCAGACCCTGTCACTGAAATGATGGGTTCGTTAAAGTGTGCATGTCCTGTTTATACAACATAAGGGTGGGTGGGAGGGCCCAAGGACAATTCCATCTTGCACCTCTTTTTTCTTTCATTTTTCTTTGCATCATGTGCGGTTTGGGGAGTATTTTTTTGAAGGGCCATCCTGCGTGACACTGCAGTGCCACTCCTAGATGGGCCAGGTGTTTGTGTCGGCCACTAGGGTCGCTTAGCTTAGTCACACAGCTACCTCATTGCGCCTCTTTTTTTCTTTGCGTCATGTGCTGTTTGGGGAGTATTTTTTTGAAGGGCCATCCTGCGTGACACTGCAGTGCCACTCCTAGATGGGCCAGATGTTTGTGTCGGCCACTTGGGTCGCTTATCTTAGTCACACAGCTACCTCATTGCGCCTCTTTTTTTCTTTGCATCATGTGCTGTTTGGGGACTATTTTTTTGAAGGGCCATCCTGCGTGACACTGCAGTGCCACTCCTAGATGGGCCAGGTGTTTGTGTCGGCCACTAGGGTCGCTTAGCTTACTCACACAGCTACCTCATTGCGCCTCTTTTTTTCTTTGCGTCATGTGCTGTTTGGGGAGTATTTTTTTGAAGGGCCATCCTGCGTGACACTGCAGTGCCACTCCTGGATGGGCCAGATGTTTGTGTCGGCCACTTGGGTCGCTTATCTTAGTCACACAGCTACCTCATTGCGCCTCTTTTTTTCTTTGCATCATGTGCTGTTTGGGGACTATTTTTTTGAAGGGCCATCCTGCGTGACACTGCAGTGCCACTCCTAGATGGGCCAGGTGTTTGTGTCGGCCACTAGGGTCGCTTAGCTTAGTCACACAGCTACCTCATTGCGCCTCTTTTTTTCTTTGCGTCATGTGCTGTTTGGGGAGTATTTTTTTGAAGGGCCATCCTGCCTGACACTGCAGTGCCACTCCTAGATGGGCCAGATGTTTGTGTCGGCCACTTGGGTCGCTTATCTTAGTCACACAGCTACCTCATTGCGCCTCTTTTTTTCTTTGCATCATGTGCTGTTTGGGGACAATTTTTTTTAAGGGCCATCCTGTCTGACACTGCAGTGCCACTCCTAGATGGGCCAAGTGTTTGTGTCGGCCACTTGGGTCGCTTAGCTTAGCCATCCCGCGACTTCGGTGCAAATTTTAGGACTAAAAATAATATTGTGAGATGTGAGGTGTTCAGAATAGACTGAAAATGAGTGGAAATTATGGTTATTGAGGTTAATAATACTATGGGATCAAAATGACCCCCAAATTCTATGATTTAAGCTGTTTTTTAGGGTTTTTTGAAAAAAACACCCGAATCCAAAACACACCCGAATCCGACAAAAAAATTTCGGTGAGGTTTTGCCAAAACGCGTCCGAACCCAAAACACGGCCGCGGAACCGAACCCAAAACCAAAACACAAAATCCGAAAAATTTCCGGTGCACATCACTAGAGTACAGTGCAGAGCTTTGCTGATCAGTGACCACCAGTTTTATCCGTTCTCTGCCTGGAAAAAACGCTCCTTATCTGTGCTCAGTGTGCTGTATATATCTGTGCTCACACTGCTTAATTGTGGGGACTGGGGAGCCGCTGTATTATATAGCAGGAGTACAGTGCAGAGTTTTGCTGACAGTGACCACCAGTATACGTTGTCTGCCTAAAAAACACTCCATATCTGTGCTCAGTGTGCTGCTTTATTGTGGGGACTGGGGACCACCAGTATAATATTATATAGGAGGAGTACAGTGCAGAGTTTTGCTGACCAGTGACCACCAGTATATAATATATAGCATTACGGTACAGTAGGCCACTGCTGTACCTACCTCTGTGTCGTCAAGTATACTATCCATCTAGATTCTATACCTGTGGTGCATTTCAGTTGTGCAGTTTGCTGACACAGTGACCACCAGTATATATAGCAGTACGGTACGGAAGGCCACTGCTGTACCTACCTCTGTGTCGTCATTAAGTATACTATCCATCTACATTCTATACCTGTGGTGCATTTTAGTTTTGCAGTTTGCTGACACAGTGACCACCAGTATATATAGCAGTACGGTACGGAAGGCCACTGCTGTACCTACCTCTGTGTCGTCATTAAGTATACTATCCATCTACATTCTATACCTGTGGTGCATTTTAGTTTTGCAGTTTGCTGACACAGTGACCACCAGTATATATAGCAGTACGGTACGGAAGGCCACTGCTGTACCTACCTCTGTGTCGTCATTAAGTATACTATCCATCTACATTCTATACCTGTGGTGCATTTTAGTTTTGCAGTTTGCTGACACAGTGACCAACAGTATACTATATATAGCAGTACGGTACGGAAGGCCACTGCTGTACCTACCTCTGTGTCGTCATTAAGTATACTATCCATCTACATTCTATACCTGTGGTGCATTCTAGTTTTGCAGTTTGCTGACACAGTGACCACCAGTATATATAGCAGTATGGTACGGAAGTCCACTGCTGTACCTACCTCTGTGTGGTCATTAAGTATACTATCCATCTACATTCTATACCTGTGGTGCATTTTAGTTTTGCAGTTTGCTGACACAGTGACCACCAGTATATATAGCAGTACGGTACGGAAGGCCACTGCTGTACCTACCTCTGTGTCGTCATTAAGTATACTATCCATCTACATTCTATACCTGTGGTGCATTTTAGTTTTGCAGTTTGCTGACACAGTGACCACTAGTATACTATATATAGCAGTACAGTACGGAAGGCCACTGCTGTACCTACCTCTGTGTCGTCATTAAGTATACTATCCATCTACATTCTATACCTGTGGTGCATTCTAGTTTTGCAGTTTGCTGACACAGTGACCACCAGTATATATAGCAGTACGGTACGGAAGGCCACTGCTGTACCTACCTCTGTGTCGTCATTAAGTATACTATCCATCTACATTCTATACCTGTGGTGCATTTTAGTTTTGCAGTTTGCTGACACAGTGACCACCAGTATACTATATATAGCAGTATGGTACGGAAGGCCACTGCTGTACCTACCTCTGTGTCGTCATTAAGTATACTATCCATCTACATTCTATACCTGTGGTGCATTTTAGTTTTGCAGTTTGCTGACAGTGACCACCAGTATATATAGCAGTACGGTACGGAAGGCCACTGCTGTACCTACCTCTGTGTCGTCATTAAGTATACTATCCATCTACATTCTATACCTGTGGTGCATTTTAGTTTTGCAGTTTGCTGACTCAGTGACCACCAGTATATATAGCAGTACGGTACGGAAGGCCACTGCTGTGCCTACCTCTGTGTCGTCATTAAGTATACTATCCATCTACATTCTATACCTGTGGTGCATTTTAGTTTTGCAGTTTGCTGACACAGTGACCACTAGTATACTATATATAGCAGTACAGTACGGAAGGCCACTGCTGTACCTACCTCTGTGTCGTCATTAAGTATACTATCCATCTACATTCTATACCTGTGGTGCATTCTAGTTTTGCAGTTTGCTGACACAGTGACCACCAGTATATATAGCAGTACGGTACGGAAGGCCACTGCTGTACCTACCTCTGTGTCGTCATTAAGTATACTATCCATCTACATTCTATACCTGTGGTGCATTTTAGTTTTGCAGTTTGCTGACACAGTGACCACCAGTATACTATATATAGCAGTATGGTACGGAAGGCCACTGCTGTACCTACCTCTGTGTCGTCATTAAGTATACTATCCATCTACATTCTATACCTGTGGTGCATTTTAGTTTTGCAGTTTGCTGACAGTGACCACCAGTATATATAGCAGTACGGTACGGAAGGCCACTGCTGTACCTACCTCTGTGTCGTCATTAAGTATACTATCCATCTACATTCTATACCTGTGGTGCATTTTAGTTTTGCAGTTTGCTGACACAGTGACCACCAGTATACTATATATAGCAGTACGGTACGGAAGGCCACTGCTGTACCTACCTCTGTGTCATCATTAAGTATACTATCCATCTACATTCTATACCTGTGGTGCATTTTAGTTTTGCAGTTTGCCTACAGAGTGACCACCAGTATATATAGCAGTACGGTACGGAAGGCCACTGCTGTACCTACCTCTGTGTCGTCATTAAGTATACTATCCATCTACATTCTATACCTGTGGTGCATTTTAGTTTTGCAGTTTGCTGACACAGTGACCACCAGTATACTATATATAGCAGTACGGTACGGAAGGCCACTGCTGTACCTACCTCTGTGTCGTCATTAAGTATACTATCCATCTACATTCTATACCTGTGGTGCATTTTAGTTTTGCAGTTTGCTGACACAGTGACAACCAGTATACTATATATAGCAGTACAGTACGGAAGGCCACTGCTGTACCTACCTCTGTGTCATCATTAAGTATACTATCCATCTACATTCTATACCTGTGGTGCATTTTAGTTTTGCAGTTTGCTGACACAGTGACCACCAGTATACTATATATAGCAGTACGGTACGGAAGGCCACTGCTGTACCTACCTCTGTGTCGTCATTAAGTATACTATCCATCTACATTCTATACCTGTGGTGCATTTTAGTTTTGCAGTTTGCTGACACAGTGACAACCAGTATACTATATATAGCAGTACAGTACGGAAGGCCACTGCTGTACCTACCTCTGTGTCATCATTAAGTATACTATCCATCTACATTCTATACCTGTGGTGCATTTTAGTTTTGCAGTTTGCTGACACAGTGACCACCAGTATACTATATATAGCAGTACGGTACGGAAGGCCACTGCTGTACCTACCTCTGTGTCATCATTAAGTATACTATCCATCTACATTCTAAACCTGTGGTGCATTTTAGTTTTGCAGTTTGCTGACACAGTGACCACCAGTATACTATATATAGCAGTACAGTACGGAAGGCCACTGCTGTACCTACCTCTGTGTCTTCATTAAGTATACTATCCATCTACATTCTATACCTGTGGTGCATTTTAATTTTGCAGTTTGCTGACACAGTGACCACCAGTATATATAGCAGTACGGTACGGAAGGCCACTGCTGTACCTACCTCTGTGTCGTCAAGTATACTATCCATCTACATTCTATACCTGTGGTGCATTTTAGTTGTGCGCAGTATATATAGTAGCAGGCCATTGCTATTGATACTGGCATATAATTCCACACATTAAAAAATGGAGAACAAAAATGTGGAGGTTAAAATAGGGAAAGATCAAGATCCACTTCCACCTCGTGCTGAAGCTGCTGCCACTAGTCATGGCCGAGACGATGAAATGCCATCAACATCGTCTGCCAAGGCCGATGCCCAATGTCATAGTAGAGAGCATGTAAAATCCAAAAAACAAAAGTTCAGTAAAATGACCCAAAAATCAAAATTGAAAGCGTCTGATGAGAAGCGTAAACTTGCCAATATGCTATTTATGGCACGGAGTGGCAAGGAATGGCTGAGGCCCTGGCCTATGTTCATGGCTAGTGGTTCAGATTCACATGAGGATGGAAGCACTCATCCTCTTGCTAGAAAACTGCAGTGCCACTCCTAGATGGCCCAGGTGTTTGTGTCGGCCACTTGGTTCGCTTAGCTTAGTCACACAGCTACCTCATTGCGCCTCTTTTTTTCTTTGCATCATGTGCTGTTTGGGGACAATTTTTTTGAAGTGCCACCCTGCCTGACACTGCAGTGCCACTCCTAGATGGGCCAGGTGTTTGTGTCGGCAACTTGTGTCGCTTAGCTTAGTCACACAGCGACCTTGGTGCGCCTCTTTTGTTCTTTGCATCATGTGCTGTTTGGGGACTATTTTTTTGAAGTGCCATCCTGCCTGACACTGCAGTGCCACTCCTAGATAGGCCAGGTGTTTGTGTCGGCCACTTGTGTCGCTTAGCTTAATCACACAGCGACTTTGGTGCGCCTCTTTTTTTCTTTGCATCATGTGCTGTTTGGGGTCAATTTTTTTGAAGTGCCATCCTGTCTGACACTGCAGTGCCACTCCTAGATGGGCCAGGTGTTTGTGTCGGCCACTTGTGTCGCTTAGCTTAGTCACACAGCGACCTTGGTGCGCCTCTTTTTTTCTTTGCATCATGTGCTGTTTGGGGACAATTTTTTTGAAGTGCCATCCTGTCTGACACTGCAGTGCCACTCCTAGATGGGCCAGGTGTTTGTGTCGGCCACTTGTGTCGCTTAGCTTAGTCACACAGCGACCTCGGTGCAAATTTTAGGACTAAAAATAATATTGTGAGGTGTTCAGAATAGACTGGAAATGAGTGGAAATTATGGTTATTGAGGTTAATAATACCATGGGATCAAAATGACCCCCAAATTGTATGATTTAAGCTGTTTTTTAGGGTTTTTTGAAAAAAACACCCGAATCCAAAACACACCCGAATCCGACAAAAAAATTTCTGTGAGGTTTTGCCAAAACGCGTCCGAATCCAAAACACGGCCGCGGAACCGAATCCAAAACCAAAACACAAAACCCGAAAAATGTCCGGTGCACATCACTAACCATTACTGACCCACTGCCAAACCGGTCATGCTGGAGGATGTTGCAGGCAGCAGAACGTTCTCCTTGGTGTTCTCAGACTCTGTCACGTCTGTCACATGTGCTCAGTGAGAACCTGCTTTCATCTGTGAAGAGCACATTGTGCCAGTGGCGAATTTGCCAATCTTGGTGTTCTCTGGCAAATGCCAAACGTCCTGCACGGTGTTGGACTGTAAGCACAACCCCCACCTGTGGACGTCGGGCCCTCATACCACCCTCATGGAGTCTGTTTATGATCGTTTGAGTAGACACATGCACATTTGTGGCTTGCTGGAGGTCATTTTGCAGGGCTCTGGCAGTGCTCCTCCTGTTCCTCCTTGCACAAAGGCGGAGGTAGCGGTCCTGCTGCTGGGTTTCTGCCCTCCTACGGCCTCCTCCACGTCTCCTGATGTACTGGCCTGTCTCCTGGTAGCGCCTCCATGCTCTGGACACCACGCTGGCAGATACAGCAAACCTTCTTGCCACAGCTCGCATTGATGTGCCATCCTGGATGAGCTGCACTACCTGAGCCACTTGTGTGGGTTGTAGACTCCGTCTCATGCTACCACTAGAGTGAAAGCACCGCCAGCTTTCAAACGTGACCAAAACATCAGCCAGAAAGCATAGGAGCCGAGAAGTGGTCTGTGGTCACCACCTGCAGAACAACTCCTTTATTGGGGGTGTCTTGTTAATTGCCTATATTTCCACCTGTTGTCTATTCCATTTGCACAACAGCATGTGAAATTGATTGTCAATCAGTGTTGCTTCCTAAGTGGACAGTTTGATTTCACAGAAGTGTGATTGACTTAGAGTTACATTGTGTTGTTTAAGTGTTCCCTTTATTTTTTTGAGCAGTGTATATTGAAAAAGCCATATTCACATAATACACTTCAGCTCCTCCATGTGTCACTCCAGTCAACTCCCCCATGTGTCACTCCAGTCAGCTCCCCATTGTCTCTACTGCCAGGATTCTCCTTTGTCACTCCAGCCAGTTCCCCATTGTGCCACTCCTGCCAGCACCCTCCTGTGTCACTCCAGCCAGCACCCTCCTGTATCACTCCAGTCAGTTCCCCCATTATATCTCTCCTGCCAGGATCCTTCTGTGTCACTCCAGTTCCCCCTTGTGTCACTCCAGCCCACCCTCATATGTCACTACAGTCAAGTATCTGGCTCCCTCAGTTTTCAGTTGCCGTGGTGCTGCTGTGTGTCTGGTTGGAGTGTACCAGTTTCCAGGATCTGTTGTGGTCAGGTGACTGAGTGTCGGGAGCCACATTTGAATAAAGAAAGAGCCGCATGCGGCTCAAGAGCCACAGGTTGGCCACCGCTGGCTTAGCTGTTTGCAGTTTGGAAGAATTCTAGGCGCAAGACACTTCGCAAATTTCCAATAAATTAAAAAGTATTTAAAATGTGGAAAAAAAATGCTCAAAAATGAAAAACTAAATTAGAGCTTTACAGAATAATACAATGACGTGTTTCAGATGTATGGCTTGTTCAGATGATGGTGTTTGCAGAAGTTTCAAACACAATGCAACATATGCAAATCACTATGAGAATTGGGATCTTTAATCCTTGTGCTTGAACATCAGTACTCGTGATGTAGTCAGATTATCATCTGAATGTTGATGTTATGCTGAAATTATCGCCCCTACACACTTGCTGATGTGTGTGGGCGATATAAATGTTCTTGTTCAGTAATGAACGATAAATCATTCATATCGCTCAGTGTGTATGCACCAATGGGGAACGATGCACATCCCTGCGTTCATCATTGGTTTTCCCTCGTTCTGCATAGCAAGCCAATTTGGACGATGGTCATTAATCATTGAAATTGATCATTGTCCAAATCAGAAGCATCGGCAAGGGGATCAGTACGAGATCCCGGTCTTTGGGATCCCGGCGGTCAGGAGACAGATGCCGGGAGCCCGACAGCTGCGATCCCGGCGGCAAGCCCAGCGTGTCCCTTCGCAGGCTCGCTGTGCTTGCCATGCTTCGGGCCCAGTGGCGACCTTTGGTTTCCATTCCCCTCTGGGTGGTGGCGTGGACCACCACCCAAGATGGGTGACCAGCCGGCGGTCAGGACTCCGAGATCCTGACAGGCGGTCCATTGACTGCCTCCCTCGGCAAGTGTGTAGGGCTCATTAGGATTAGACTGCAATTAGGGTTAGGCTGAAATATGAGTGTTGACGTCCTGGCTGTTGACATTCATACTGTCATCATATTGAACAGGTCGTCGACATGGCATCATTTGTTGCATTAGTGCAGTATTAATGTTAGTGTGAATGAGTGAAGTCAGGGTGACTGTGGCATTTATTTACGAACAAAGGTCACCGTAACCCATAGCAACTAATCAGACATTTGCCTTCATTGTGGACCACAATACTCACAGCTAATTGCTTATTGGCTATTATGGGTTACTTCCTAATAATGAAACCAAAAGTTCCATCTATGGCATTCAGGCAGCTGCATTTTGTTTAATACCCCCTTATTAATTTATGTATTTCTATTACTTTATCTCTATCTTCTTCTGGATGCTCATTCATCTTCATTTTCACAGCTGTTCTTAAGAGTCACAAACTGAATGATGATCCGTTCACTGTAGGATCTTCCTCCAGAAAATGTCATTTAGTTTCCCGATTCACTGGTGGAAACCAATTGTACGGCAATGGCCATTGTTTATCCCTTGTATGAATTACTCATCAATTAAACGCTAATACAGCCAGCATATTTTATTTCTTGAGATTAATTTCTGTAACATAAAACGATGACACATGAAAAAATAATTTTGAGCTTCAGTGCTTTTAAGCAAAATATTGCAGAGAAGAATATTTCAGTGTAATTCAGTATAGTAAGAGATTTTTGTCAACTTTTTCAAAGCACTGTCTATAAATTAGTAGGCTGGCTGATTGCAACTGGGGCCAGTGTATCATTCAAACTAGAGTAGTTTTTACTGTGCTTTAGACACCTCTTGTGGGTGACCTCAATTAACCTTGCAGGTTTCCACCATAGGCGCTAATGAAGATTTATTTCCCCATTACTGCCCATGTGCCCTGCTTGACTGGCAGGACAGGAGTGCACAGCCAATCAGGAGGGTGCTATGACGTGGTGCTCCCTGATTGGCTAGCGGTCCCCAAGGGACAGGAGCCACAAGTGTACACATGGATCCCCTTTATTTTCGTGGAACGGGTTATTTTCGTTTTATTTTTTTTAACCCCTGGATGCCTACATGGATTGAAGAGGTCTGATCTACACGGATTAGGTGAGTATATTTTTTTGTACTTACAGGTACCCCGTGGATTTCACTTTACAAGGGGACCGAGGGGCTCCGTGGGATACTAGGTAAGTATGTGTGAGTGTGTAAGTGTGCGTATATGTTTAAATAAAATTGTTCTTTCACAGTGTGTGTGTGTGTGTGTGTGTATGTGTGTGTGTGTGTGTACTGTGTTTTTTTAAATATTTCTTTAACTGTAGAACTACAGGAACCAGCGGGCCCTTTAATACCCCGCATGCTGGCACTTGTGGTTCTCCAAGTACTAGCATGCGGGGAGGCTTGCTGGGACTTGTAGTTCACCGGCCACAGCCCAGGGGTGATGGCCATAGCCTTGGGCTTCATCCCTGGTGCTTGGGTGCCTTGAGGGGGGGACCCTTAAATTGGGGGGGTCCCCACTCCCACAGGAAACCCCAGCCAGGGTTGACTAGTTGGGGGGTGGGGGGGGTAATGCCATGGCCGCAGGGACCAGTATAAATGTGTCCCCCGGCTGTGGCATTATCTCCTTGACTAGTGAAGACTGTTGCTGGTTTTAAAAATACGGGGGACCCCTACGTCCCCCCCCCCCGTATTTTTGGAACCAGGACCGGTCCAAGAGCCCGGTGTAGGTTTTTAAAATACTGGGAACCCCTATGCAATTTTTTTCCTGGTAATTTAATAACCAGGACCGGCTCAAAGAGCTCGGGACTGGTTGTGTTTAGGAGGAGGCACACCATGCATTTTTTTTTTTAACTCTTTTCTATATTTTACATTACAAAAGCATACGTGGATCTCAGTGATCCGTGCATGATTCTACAAACATGCCATCCAGAAGCAGATCTATTTGAATGTTCTATTTGTGTACAAATTCAATGCTTTTTTAGCAGTATATGGCTATTGTCGGCAGTGATTGAGAATACAAATTCTTAGTAATTTCCCGTGTTGTATTAGGTGTACAAAACAACCGTGTTTGACTGATGGTCTAGTGATTCGTATTTGTGTGGACAGCAGTGTATCTCAATACGAATTGTCTCTACACTGCCGAGATTTATGTTTAGTAAATTTCCGAGTTGCATTTTCGTATTAAAATGCAATCTCGACTCAAATCGGGACCTAAGTAAATTTCCACCTATATGGTATTTTGTAAATAATAATCAGCATTGCAATTGAGCAGATCTATGTAGTGTGCAGCCACACATCTAATCTCTTGCAGCCACACACTACATAGATCTGCTCAGCCACAATGCCAAGTATTTTTTCACAAAGTACAAGGTAAGCTTGAAATAGTTAGAATTCTCTATCTTAGAATTCTCTAGCTTTCTATACAAGAGCAGATAGCTCAACGAATAGATTGTCTGACTGCAATGCCACAGGAAATGGGTTAGAATCCCGGTATGTAAGCATCTTGAAATGTGGTAAAGGACAGTGTGACTGAATAACAAAGTAATCTCAAGTTGATTTCATGAATGTTGTATAGGTTTCAGCGAGAGGAGAGGTCAGGTTAGGAGACAGGGGCAGTCAGGAGATGCTGGGCTTCAAAAAGGGGGGAAGCAGCAAGTGAACATAATTAACAGATAATTGACAAGTGCCGCCAACAGTGCCCCCAACCCTGCAGCGTCATGTGCGGTGCCCCCTCCACACACACCTAGTTACGGCCCTGGCTGCATCATTTCCATTCAGGACTCCTGGCAGGGCCGTTTCTAGACAATTTGGCTCCCAGTGCGAGATTTCAAAATGCGCCCCCCCCCCCATTGCTATAAAAAAAAATTGCGTGCCCCCCCATATAGCCATAAAAAGAAAAAGCATGCGCACGCCGAATGCGTGCGCGCTCCCGACAAGGGTGTGTGGACTGATTAAAATGGGCGTGGTCTCATTAAAGTGAGCGTGGCCTCATCTGATATCATCACGCCCACCACAGGAAAAAAAAAAAAAAGTCCCCATTTTACACATTACAGCAGGCAAGTGTCCCCATATTGCGTGGCAGGCAGGTGTCCCCATTTTACACAACGCAGCAGGCAGGTGTCCCCATTTTACAAAGTGCGGCAGGCAGGTATCCCCATTTTACACAGTGCGGCAGGCAGGTATCCCCATTTTACACAGTGCGGCAGGCAGGTATCCCCATTTTACACAGTACGGTAGGCAGATATCCCCATTTTACACAGTACGCAGGCAGGTGCCCCCATTTTACACAGCGCGGCAGGCACGTGCCCCCATTTTATACAGCGCGGCAGGCATATATCCCCATTTTACACAGTGCGGCAGGCAGGTGTCCCCATTTTACATAGTGCGGCAGGCAGAAATCCCCATTTTACACAGTACGCAGGCAGGTGCCCCCATTTTACACAGTGCGGCAGGCAGGTATCCCCATTTTACACAGTGTGGGAGGCAGGTATCCCCATTTTACACAGTGCGGCAGGCAGTTATCCCCATTTTACACAGTGGGGCAGGCAGGTATCCCCATTTTGCACAGTGCGGCAGGCAGGTATCCCCATTTTACACAGTGCGGCAGGCAGGTTTCCCCATTTTGCACAGTGCGGCAGGCAGGTGTCAAGTGGGGGGGGGGGAGGAAAGGGGAGAGAGAGGAGAGAGAGAGATAGAGTTAATACTTACATCTTCCTGCTCTTCGGGTCCCGCTGACACGTCCCTCGCTCCGGCCGCCTCCTCCTTCCAGGCTTATCTCTTCTCCTCCTAGTGTGACTAACAAACTGAAACAGAATCATACAATATTCTGACTTAGGTCTTGATTTAGAGTTAGGAGCAAATGCAGCTAATAAAATACTATTGGACCTGATTCTGGTCACACGCCAAATTTACTAACTTATGCTAAACGTGAGTATCTGTACAGCTTCACCTATGAATGGCTGTAGATAGCGTGGACGGGCCTGGGTAATGGGGGGAGGGTGGCCTAATGTAAGGGTGTGGCCACACCTCAACACAAAATCCCACTAGAAGTAGTATTTTTGGCATAATGAAGCAACAGCCATCAGGCCCGAGCCTGGGCAATTAGTACCCACCCACTCACCCCCATATCGGCACCACTGACCCCATGCTGGGTGTAGAAAATCTGACAGATACAGTCAGCCCTTTGTCATATGCACGTCTCATAATAGCACCGAACTCTGGGAATACGGTCATGGTGTGCCCATGACACTGAGGTCTTGCATGCATGCACAAGGTAGCTGCCCAGTTGCATAGCCAGATTAAGGGAGGGGGGGAGATGCAGGGCATACTGTACCTCAGGCCCCCCTTTGTCTGGGTGTCTCCCTGGCCAGAGCACACTGACATCACTAGCTTTCCCTCTTATGCAGCAGCAGAACCAGCAGCCAGAATGCGAGCAGGACAGTATGCAGTGCAGGCAGAGACACAGGAGTATCAGGTTTTTTGAGCTACCAACAGAGCTTTCCGACCAGAGGAGAGATAGGAGGGAGGAGAGAGCTGTAAGTGACACAGGGATCACATCTTCTCTTCCTCCCCACCCGGGTGTCTGAGTCATTTGGGTCTAGAGATAGAGACACACACAGAGGACTCTCCTGAGTCCTGTCCCAATGTGTAAGTAGTACAGAGGCTGCTGCTATTCTTGCATGTGCCTGGATAAATTATTTTATTTTTCTATGTGTATTTTTAAGGCCTGATTCAGAAGCACACATAGACCGCACATTTTTCTAATGGTCACATACAGTAGTTGAGTGATTGTTTGCTACTCAGAATACCGCTATGGTGCATGTGTTATACATAGTGTACACACAAAGGCGCTACTGCCATCAGGACAGGTGGTCCCATAAATGGAGTGGTAAAATGATGGCATTCCTGGGCGCCGACTGAGAGGTAGCCTGAAGTGAGCGCAAAAATGTCTGTGTCGTGGGCATCTGGCGGAGTGTCAGGGAAAGTGGCTGCATACCCAGGTGCATAGTCACTTCCACAGATTCTATAGTCAGATGGAGAAACTGCGACCGCCATAATCAGGTGCGAGTTTCGATGGTGCAATGATGGTGGACTGTCTAGAACCACAGGGTGTACAAATGCTCAAAGTGGGTGTCTCAGGGCTTGCACATTTCAGAGCACATTAGTGCACAAGGGGAGGGTTGAAAGTTAACATCTACATATAATCGCACCAACAAAACAACTCTGGTAACAGATGCTAGAGCAGCATTTACCTCTGAATCGAACCTATAGGCTATGACATGTAGGCATACACGGGGAGGGGTTCCAGTTGCCCAGAAATCACCCTTCCCCACAACTTGGCCAGCACCCACTACATGCAGTATAAAGGACAGAATGGAGCTGTTGCAGCAGATATTGCTACCAAGTCTGCTGTGTGGGTCTGAGTGCTCAATCACTGCGCCAGACAGAGAAATCCAGAAATCTTACATTTGCCCCTGACCTCCATCAAAGGTGACACATGTGCAGTTGCTCGATGCATCTGCTTTTGGACTTGTCAGTGACTCAGAATAAGGCTCAGAATAATACAGGAAATGTATTTTGATTTTGCACTCGGATTTAAACTAGGACGCATGCCCTCCCAATTATAAATCCTGATTTTTACAGGGTGCAAAAGGGCACATTCTAACTGGATTTTCTCCTAACTCTCTATTAGGCCCCTGCAGTAGTTTAGAGCCCTTTGGAACCACAGGAGCTGAAACTGCAGCAGAACAGACATTCCACAGCCTGTAACAATCCTCCAACCTCTAAATGAAATTCTGTAGCATTGGGACAAGTTTGAGTTGAACACTTAATTTATCTTATGTTCCTCTAAACACTTTCCACTGCCAATTTCCTGCTTCGCTGCTTCTTTTCCATAAAATAAGTCTTGAGATTCAGGAAACATACAGCGGAGGTAAGTAACAGAATATGTTAAAAAAAAGAATTCCTTTTTTTGAAAGATTTATTTGACATCTTTCAGATGTTAGACTCCTTTGGAACTGCACAGAACACTGGGCAAAGAGCAATGTCAACCTCTCATTAATTAATTTTTTGTTATGTTCTGCTTCTCATATGATGCTGGTTTATCTCTCACTTAGCAGTTAGTTCTCTATCACAGTGACTTTTTCCGTTTACAGTGTCTACAAACAAATATTAATTAAGAGATATCATCTGCACCGATTTATAACTTCTAAATGTATTGAGTCTGATTAAAATATGTAATAAATTGTCCCAAAATGTATGAAAGAAATAGGGGACCAGGTGAAATTGACCCATCACCCCAACATGTTCCATGTTGCACAATGCGCTTCTATGGGTTAATGTTTGGGTAAAGCGAAGTACAATGTCTCCAGAGGTCTAAATGGCAAAGACTTTGGATTCATTGGGTCAATTCTCACTGACCGCACTGATGGCCATTAACCATTGATGGTTAGCAACCATTAACAGTTTACCACCAATGGTCAATGGTTTTGATGGCACAGATCCAGTGGTTCTTTGCCTTCAAAAGTAGAGATGTGGCAGTGTTCTTTTTTTTCCCACCCAGTGCAGGGGGCACAGTGGTAATTTCCATTCCATGATTGTGTATCCCCCACACCATAGTCACTTGTCATCCAGCAGGAAAGCCATCTATGGTTCAAAGTTTGAACCTTCGTCGGAAAATTATTGATGGTTTGAACTTCAAACCATCAATGATTTTCCGACGATGGTTTCATGCCATCTATGGAAAGCTTACCTGGCACCATTAATGGAAACCATTGATGGTAAACCTTCGATTTCCATCCGTAACTGAACAGAGCCACAGTGAAAGAATTTATGGTCAAGTCTGGACAGGTAGTTAGCTGGTTTGGTAAAGCTGTAATTTAGAGGGAATCAGTACGTAATCCCGCTGGACGGGATCCCGGCGGTCGAAATACCGACGCCGGAATCCTGACCACACAATCCCGACAGGGGTGGCGAGCGGAACGCTGCCCCTTGCGGGCTCGCTTCGCTCGCCGTGCTGCGGGCACGGTGCCTCGCTGCGCTCGGCACACTATTATATTCTCCCTCTATGGGTGTCCTGGACACCCACGGAGGGAGAATATGTCGGGATTGTGGCGGTCGGGATTCTGGTGTCGGTATTTCGACCGCCGGGATCCCGTCCAGCGGGATGTTGACCGCATCCCATTTAGAAATGATTCTAACAGTTGAACATGTGCAGTGCATATGGATACCTGGCTTCTAAATGGAAACAGGAATCTATTTTCAGAGGGACTGTTAGAGAAGATAGAAGTATATCGAGAGTTCCACTCTAGATATTCCCTCACCTACAATATACTCTTCTACTACTACTAATATAAGAGTGATCCAAAAGTATTTCTTGCACTAACTACCACTCCGCATTTCACCAACATACCAGAAACATGTCTGTACCGTGAGAACTGAATTGTTGTAGTTCGTGACTATTCTATATAGACTGCAGTTCTCATACTGTAACTTATCTTTGGTTTTGAGCTATTACCCATTGATAAACTGCTCTTCTTCTATGAACCTTTCAGTAGTTTCTTTGAAGGCTAAGGGTTGAGAAAGCAAAGACACAGAAAATAATGAAGGAGTGAAGGATTTCCATGGCAACGCGTGGATTGTTTGGGGTTTTGGCTCTCATTCCAAAGTAAAAAGCTGTGGACACACTTTGCATATCATATAAACGCTCTGATCCTTATGGTGTGTACACACGGTGAGATATTTTCTTACGATTTTGACTATATAGTCAAAATTGTAAGAAAAGTTAGTGTAGATCGCAAGGTGAAAGTCACCTTGCGATCCCGATTCGATGCCGATGTGCGGTCCCGTGCGTCCCGCGCGGTCGGTATCACAAGACTAGATAGACTGTGCAGGCAAGTCAATTTTGACTATCTCTATAGAAGAGATACTCAAAATTGACACTTAGCCAAAATCGCACATAGTCAGTATCGCAAGCACATAATGAGTGTGCTTGCAATACTGACTATGTGCCGACCTAGCCCCTGTCGCATAGTGAGAATCGGGCATAGCCCGAATCTCACCATGTGTATGGGCCTTTAGAGTGATCATTAGATCAGTATGCACCCTGTTTACGCTGAGCTAATGTATTTTAGCTCAGTGGGTGCTTTCTTCAAGGGGATCAGGTGGTCAGGCATCGCAGTTTTTTAAGAATGACTACAAATCCCAACCTCCCAATCTGACCATTGCAGGAACTTTTAAAGCCATTTATCGGCTAATGCTCCTTCGTACACACCAACATATGCAATTATTGGGTGGGTCAGTCAATACCGGCTGATCGGTCTAATAATTTCATAGGTGTGTACCCAGCTAAAGACACCGCTCATAGCTCCTCAAGTCTAGTTCCTTGGAAGGAACCTCATTTGGGCTATTGTTCTACAAATTAGAAAAACAAGAACCCATACAGGGGTGGTCAGGGCAGCCATCAGAGAGGGACTGTGGGGACTGGTGTACAGGGCCCTTACAGATAGGGGGGCCCACCCATGGCTCCTAGCACCAATACCTGGAGAGCTGTGAAATAACAGCGGGCTGATGCACAGGGAGGACTTAAAACAAGCCTTTAACTGCACATCAGCTCTCTGTGAACTGTTCCTGTAGGTCCGCAACACTCCACCTACAATGCATCTGGAAAATACTCACAGCGCTTTACTTTTTCCACATTTTGTTATGTTACTTACAGCCTTATTCCAAACTGAAATAAATTCATTTTTTCCCCCAAAATTCTACACACAATACCCCATAATGACAACGTGAAAAATGTTTTTTTAGAGATTTTTGCAAATTTATTAAAAATAAAAAACTAAGAAATCACATGTACATAAGTATTCACAGCCTTTCCTCAATACTTTGTTGATGCACCTTTGGCAACAATTACAGCCTCAAGTCTTTTTGAATATGATGCCATGAGCTTGGCACACCTATCTTTTGGCAGTTTCGCCCATTCCTCTTTGTAGCACCTCTCAAGCTCCATCAGTTTGGATGGGAAGCGTCGGTGCACAGCCATTTTAAGATCTCTCCAGAGATGTTCAATCGGATTAAAGTCTGGGCTCTGGCTGGGCCACTCAAGGACATTCAATGAGTTGTCCTGAAGCCACTCCTTTGATATCTTGGCTGTGTGCTTAGGGTCGTTGTCCTGCTGAACGATGAACCGTCTCCCCAGTCTGAGGTCAAGAGCAGGTTTTCATCCAGGATGTCTCTGTACATTGCTGCATTCATATTTCCCTCTATCCTGACTAGTCTCCCAATTCCTGACGCTGAAAAACATCCCCACAGCATGATGCTGCCACCAACATGCTTCACTGTAGGGATGGTACTGGCCTGGTGATGAGCGGTGCCTGGTTTCCTCCAAACATGACGCCTGGCATTCATGTCAAAGAGTTCAATCTTTGTCTCATCAGACCTGAGAATTTTGTTTCTCATGGTCTGAGAGTCCTTCATGTGCATTTTGGCAAACTCCAGGTGGGCTGCTATGTGCTTTTTACTAAGGAGTGGCTTCCATTTGGCAACTCTACCATACAGGCCTGATTGGTGGTTTGCTGCAGAGATGGTTGTCCTTCTGGAATTTTCTCCTCCACAGAGGAATGCTGTAGATCTGACAGAGTGACCATCGGGTTCTTGGACACCTCGCTGACTAGGGCCCTTCTCCCCCGATCGCTCAGTTTAGATGGCCAGCCAGCTCTTGGAAGAGACCTGGTGGTTCCAAACTTCTTCCATTCACAAATGATGGAGGCCACTGTGCTCATTGGGACCTTCAAAGCAGCAGATATTTTTCTGTACCCTTCACCAGATTTGTGCCTTGAGACAATTCCTTTGACTTCATGCTTGGTTTTGCTCAGTTATGCACTGTCAAGTGTGGGACCTTATAAAGTGTGCCTTTCCAAATCAAGTCCAATCAACTGAATTTACCACAAGTGGACTCCAATTAAGCTGTAGGAACATCTCAAGGATGATCAGTGGAAACAGGATGCACCTGAGCTCAATTTATAGCTTCATGGCAAAGGCTGTGAATACTTATGTACATGTGATTTCTTAGTTTTTTTATTTTGAATAAATTTGCAAAATCACAAAAAAAATAATTCCACGTTGTCATTATGGGGTATTGTGTGTAGAATTTGGAGGGGAAAAGCGAATTTATTCCATTTTGGAATACGGCTGTAACATAACAAAATGTGGAAAAAGGGAACGCGGTGAATACTTTCCGGATGCACTGTATATGTAATATCACAATGTATGACATCACATAGTTTTTCTTAGGAGGACGCGGAGCAGATGTTAGATTAAAAATGTAAGAAAATATTAATACATGCCAAAATGTACTTACATATTATACCTTTCCTGTTTATTAAAGGTTGTTTACAGAAAACTTCCTATTTATTCCCTTTGCCTCTGTGATGTAAGTCTGCTGCAATTCAGCACCTAAGATTAAAACACCATCTCAGAGTCTGAGGGGCCCTGATACAGAGGTGGACACAAATCCCATTGTGACTGTGTATTGGTACTGCAAAACTAGGCTAATGATGCAGCTGCGGGGATTTGCACAGAGACGTTTGCCGGCTGCATCAATAATCGGCAACATCGGGTGCACCACCTAACTTGTGAGTAGCCTAATGACTGCTTAGAACGTCAGATGGAACTAAGACGATGGGGCCAGTCCAGCTGAGAATGCAGACGCTAGCAGCGACATACCCAGAAAACACTTGCAACATGCCCGCATTTTTACAATCTACTACCCGTTGCCTCCCAGAAATGCACACTGACTGTAAATCACTTTGCGTACAAATCCGCTTTGCGACCGATATCATGCGTGGTAGGTGCAATGCAAAGATCAACAGAGAGTGGATTGGTAGTAATATATAGGTTCATGAGAGAATGTGGGTTGGTTATACTCGTAAATTAATAGGAAGTTCTGGAAACATTTCTCTGAATAATGAGAATGCTTTCCAAGTATTAGGATGAAAGAGTTTAAAGGGGAATTCAACTGTTGGTGGCTTGTTTGCCTGGACGAATTCTAATGACACCCGACGCACTTTACGGTGGCGTGATCTCGCACAAAAGTGTTTGCTACGTCATAGGGTAGAGAGTACATTTGAGCGCATAGGGGTGTGAATTGGCTGGGCGAAGTGTGCGAGTCGACCTGCCATTGCCTTCGTTTCAAAGATGTGGCAACTGCAACTCGACACCCCTTCACCAACAATTGAATTGCCCTTCCCCAAGTGATGATGAGTTTTTGTAGGTGCAAAATTTAAAACTAATGGAAGTCGCCCCCCAAAAATAAAAAAAGATCAAGGAAGAATTCTATCACAGAATATGTAATACAAGCAGTGGTGCAAATATGCGGGTACGCTCGGGTATGGAGTACCCTTAAGAATTTGGCAGTGGGTACGCAGTACCACCTGCCATACACTTTGCATCCGTAACCGTCATTACCACAATTATAATGCACCACAAAGCAACAAGACCATGGTGCTTGGTAGCATGATGGCGCCTCCCACTTTGTCAGGGTTACTGGGAGCGCGACGGTGGTGTCATGACATCACATCACGCTTCCTCCTCTGGCAGCTGTGGTTGGCGTGAATAGAGGAGCCTAATTGCACATTCCTGCAGTGTCCCTTGCTGGGAGCAGCAGTGCAGCTGTTTCCATTCACTCAGATCATGTGACGCATCGGCTTTGAGCGTCTTTTGTTCTTCACAGGCTGGGCTGCCGGGCACGTCTCTGGCTTCACTGTGTGGGGTCATTAATTTCTTATATAATGTGGACACTACTATATATTTCGATTATTATAGGGGTATTACTATAGATTTCTATTGTAATGTGGACACAACTGTATATTTCTATTATTATGGGTTATTACTAGTGATGTGCACCGGAAATTTTTTAGGGTTTTGTGTTTTGGTTTTGGATTCGGTTCCGCGGCCGTGTTTTGGATTCGGACGCGTTTTGGCAAAACCTCCCTGAAAATTTTTAGTCGGATTCGGGTGTGTTTTGGATTCGGGTGTTTTTTTACAAAAAAAACTCAAAAACAGCTTAAATCATAGAATTTGGGGGTCATTTTGATCCCATAGTATTATTAACCTCAATAACCATAATTTCCACTCATTTCCAGTCTATTCTGAACACCTCACACCTCACAATATTATTTTTAGTCCTAAAATTTGCACCGAGGTCGCTGGATGACTAAGCTAAGCGACCCAAGTGGCCGACACATACACCTGGCCCTTCTAGGAGTGGTACTGCAGTGTCAGACAGGATGGCACTTCAAAAAAATAGTCCCCAAACAGGACATGATGCAAAGAAAAAAAGAGGCGCAATGAGGTAGCTGTGTGACTAAGCTAAGCGCCCCAAGTGGCCGACACAAACACCTGGCCCATCTAGGAGTGGCACTGCAGTGTCAGACAGGATGGCAGATTAAAAAAATTGTCCCCAAACAGCACATGATGCAAAGAAAAAAAGAGGCGCAATGAGGTAGCTGTGTGACTAAGCTAAGCGATCCAAGTGGCCGACACAAACACCTGGCACATCTAGGAGTGGCACTGCAGTGTCAGACAGGATGGCAGATTAAAAAAATAGTCCCCAAACAGCACATGAAGCAAAGAAAAAAAGAGGCGCAATGAGGTAGCTGTGTGACTAAGCTAAGCGATCCAACTGGCCGACACAAACACCTGGCCCATCTAGGAGTGGCACTGCAGTGTCAGACAGGATGGCACTTCAAAAAATAGTCCCAAACAGCACACAAAAACTTAAATGCACCACAGGTATGGATGGATAGAATACTTGACGACACAGAGGTAGGTAGAGCAGTGGCCTACTGTACCGTACTGCTATATATTATATACTGGTGGTCAGCAAAATTATGCACTGTACTCCTACTATATATACTACAATGCAGCACAGATATGGAGCGTTTTTCAGGCAGAGAACGTATAATACTGGTGGTCACTGGTCACTGGTCAGCAAAACTCTGCACTGTACTCCTCCTATATAATACAGCTGCTCCCCAGTCCCCACAATAAAGCAGTGTGAGCACAGATATTTGCTGCACACTGAGCACAGATATGGAGCATTTTTCAGGCAGAGAACGTAGATATTTGCAGCACACTGAGCACAGATATTTGCAGCACACTGAACATAGAAACTGAGAGGACGCCAGCCACGTCCTCTCACGATCATCTCCAATGCACGAGTGAAAAATGGCGGTGACGCGCGGCTCCTTATATAGAATACGAATCTCGCGAGAATCCGACCTTGGGATGATGACGTTCTGGCGCGCTCGGGTTAACCGAGCAAGGCGGGAGGAGCCGAGTCTGCCTCGGACCCGTGTAAAATGGGTGAAGTTCGGGGGGGCTCGGATTCCGAGGAACCGAACTCGCTCATCACTAGTTATTACTGTATATTTCTAATGGAATGTGGACGCAGCTATATATTTCTATTATTAAGAGGGCAATACTATATATTTCTATTATACCAGGGGCACTACCACAGTATATTTTCCTGTTATAATGGAGGCATTGCTATATATTGTTATTAAATTGGGGGCATTACTATATATATTTATTATACTGGGGGTATTACTATATATTTCTGTTATACAGGGGCATTACTATATATTTCTAGCCTTGTCTCCAGAGTGCAAAGAAAAGGGACTGTGTAGTGTGGCCACGTCGCTAGTGTCATGTAGCCACTCCCACTAGTGGCGTGTGACCATGCCCCATCACAACACATGACCACGCCCATTTCTACTTGCACCACTGGATACAAGTGACATCACTATACCTTAAATATAAGCAATGACATCACTGCTGACCCAATATAAGGAGATGTACTGCATGATATTTTACTTATATTCTTGATACTTTTCATTTAAACAATTATAAGTTATGTTTTGTATTATTTTATTTTAAGTGAAACTTTTTTCTCATTCTCATTAATTTTATTAATTTTTAAAAAACTTTTCAACTATCGCCAGAATATTAAAAATAAGGGGCTAGATGTAATAGGGTGCGATTTTTTAGGTGTTTAAAAAATCGCACCAAATCACACGTTTGTAACTTGCAAATGTAATAGGGTGCAAATTTTAAGGTTAAAACGGAATTCGCATGCGATTATTGGCGATTTAAAGTAAAGTAAACTTGCAATTTTTAGTAATAAAAACATGCGGTTTTTGGTCATGTTTTTTTTACTAGGTCAGAAGCATGCACAGATCAGTGAGATCAAGTCTAAACAAACTGTTTAAAATGTAAAAAAAAACGACGTGCAGGTCCTTCCCAAAAGCATAACCAGCTCCGGCTCTTCGAGCCGGTCCTGGTTGCAAAAATACGGGGAGAAAAATTGACTGTGGTTCCCCCCGTATTTAAACAACCAGCACCAGACTCTTGGACCAGTCCTGGTTCCAAAAATATGGGGGACAAAAGAAGTAGGGGTCCCCCGTATTTTTGAAACCAGCACTGGGCTCCACTAGCCAGGGAGGTGATGCCACAGACAGGGAGCACTTTTATATAGGTCCCTGCGGCCAAAGCATCACAATCCCCCTAACTAGGTACCCCTGGCCAGGGTTCCCTGGGGGAGAGGGGACCCCTTAAATCAAGCCCCCCCCCTCCAGGCACCCAAGGGCAAGGGATGAAGCCCGTGGCTGTCCCCCCCATCCCTGGGCGGTGGATGGGGGGCTGATAGCCTTAAAAGTGATAAAAATAATCTTGTGTTTTGCTGTAGAACTACAAGTCCCAGCAAGCCTCCCCCGCATGCTAGTACTTGGAGAACCACAAGTAACAGCATGCGGGGAAATAATGGGCCCGCTGGTACCTGTAGTTCTGCAACAAAAGGAATATTACAATAAACACACAGCCACCGTGACAGTAAAACTTTGATAAATCATACTTGCACACTCACACTCACATACATACACACACTTACACATACCTACATCCAACGTAGCCATTCACGTCCACTTGTCCAGTAGCATCCATGATCGCTGTAAAGAAAAATAAAATACTCACCTACCCCTTGTGTCTAGTCCTCTTCTTTCCAGTAGGCATCCCATGGGTAAACAAATAAAAAAAATTGGAAACCCGAACCCTCGAACTAAAGGGGGTCCATGTTTACACATGGATCCCCTTTACACGAATGCCGGGACCCCCCCGTGACTACTGCCACGTCATAGCGCTCTCCTGATTGGCTGACGGGTCCCGGCCTGTCAGTCAAGCGGAGGCCATAGTGTATAATGAAGGAGCGCACCCTCCATTACACTCTATGGTGGGAATCCTGCGGTCTGCGGTAGACTGCAGGGTTAATTGAGGTCACCCACAAAAGTGACCCCCATATTTTTGGGACCAGGACCGGTCCAAGAGTCCAGTGCTGGTTGTTTAAATATGGGGGAACCCCATACAATTTTTTTCCTGTATTTTTACAACCAGGACCGGCTCAAAGAGCCCGGGGGTGGTTATGCTTTTGGGGGGGACCTGCACGTCGGTTTTTTTTTTTAAATTTTAACACTTTATTTACTGTTCCATACAGAAGCATGCACGGATCTCACTGATCTGTGCATGCTTCACCAAAAATCGCCAGTCTAAACCTGGTCTATTATTCTGGTGATTTTTGGTAAGCTTTTGTGTGCAAGTGAAAAAATCGCATCCTATTACATTTGCGATTTTCATTGTTTTCAATGGGAAAACATCTGGATGCGATTCTTCATTTGCGATTTTTGGTATATATTCAAAACTTGCGATTTTAAGCAAAATCGCAAGCTATTACATTTGCAATTTTTGGAAAACGTGCGATTTTGCTGTAAAAATCACACATTTTCCGAAATCGCATCCTATTACATTTAGCCTAAGATGTCTCAGGCAATGATTTGTGACTATAAGGGAGATTTATCAAATCTTCTAAAGAGATCAAGTGGAGATGTTGTCCTTAGTAACCAATCAGACTTTAGCTATCATTTTATGTACTATACTAGATAAATATCTAGAATCTGAATGGTTGCTATGGGCAAGTGGACAACAAGTAGGTTTGATATATTTCTTCTTCTTCTTCTTCTTCTTCTTCTTCTTCTTCTTCTTCTTCTTCTTCTCCTTCTCCTTCTCCTTCTCCTTCTCCTCCTCCTCCTCCTCCTCCTCCTCCTCCTCCTCCTCACTGTGAATTATTAGATACTGTTTTATTGAATCTCCTTACACTGAAGTGGAATGGCTGATTATCGGGGCTCAGATTATTGTTATTTTCTGGAAAGGACAAGAGGCAACAATGCACAACAGCTCAAGATCTGCAACCAGCCTGTGCTGGCCAAGATAAGAACCAGACTATTCCCGGTATGGGGACCAAGCTGATATTGTAACGGAGGCATTTCTGGCTTGGAACTCTAAACTGTAAATTACCAATGTAGTGTTAACTCTATAAGATAAGAGTTTTTTTTAATTATTATTATTATTATTATTATTAGGGAGATATATCAAAGCTTGGAGAGAGATAAGGTAGCAACTGATCAGCTCCTGTCATTTTTCAAACATAACCTGGATCATAGCAGTTAGGACCTGATTGGTTGGTACTTTATCTCTCTCCAATCGTTGATAAATCTCCCCCTTAATAAGATAAGGGTTAAAAAAAAATCTTTTGTGTATTATGTATCAAATGAATAAGGAAACAATTATCTTTGCAATCAAGAGTAAAATCAAGATATGAAGGAGGCTACGCACGGGCCTCCTCCTCTGCTGAAGCCCCCGAGACCAGCAGATATCGTTGCCATACACTGTGAAATATCTCAGTGTATGGCCACACAATATCTGACGTCATTGCACACCGCACAGCAAAGGTCCTCTCCACGAAGGGAAACTAGACGGGGACTTATACTCATGGGGACTTATACAATAAAGTATCATATAATTTATAGAAGAACAATGGGGATGCAGTGTCTGCAAACAATATAACAAATGAAACAATAGTATCAGAGGCAAAGCGAGAAATATATAATAAAAACAAAAATGACTGTGAAATATGCATTATGTGGTTTGACAATAATTGAATTGATATATTGGTCTAACTGGGTTACATGTGCAATCATATATTTTATGTGCAGTTTGACATTTTACTGTTATAATTAAGATCTAGAAAATCCCATTTGTTCCATCTCCCTATTACCACAACAAATGATATTTTCGCTGAATGATTGATTTTCTGGGAAATGTTTGTCTTATACCCATATCCTATTTGATTTGTTTCAGGGAATAATAGAAAAGACAGTTGTTGTTTCTGCTTGCATGTGAGATGGTTTAGCCTGCGGACATCCGTGTTGTAGAGCTCAACGCATCTGATACAAACCGTATCTGGTCTATACAGAGGGAATATTTGATATATTTATATTGCTTTCCTGTGATTACCTTGTGTTTTATTGTTTTATTTTTATTTTATTTTGAATGTTGTTTATTATGTAACGGTATTTTATGATAATCAGAACTTCATTAACCACTTCACTTTTTTTTATAACTCAATAAAGTTTAAAAAGTGATTTTAATAGAATATTAAAATATTTTATTTAAAAATAAAATAAATCTAGGGGGTGTTTTGCATCCCCTCCCCTTCATCCCCCCCCCCCCCCCCCCGTGTCCATAGACCTCCATTATGAAATAACTTCCCACCCCTGTTCAGTGGTCTTAAATTCTAATAATAGTAGCCCACGGGTTGGAATTGAGAGAATGGCATTTGGAATCCTGGAGGTCACCATACCGACCCCGGGATCCCGGTCTCTAGAATGCCAGTGTGCTGGGGTTTGTGTGTGTGATCGCTATGACACAAGAGTGGGAATAGTCCCTGTTAGTCCGCATGCTGACTGTCGGGCTGTCCAGCACTTGGAATTTCGGCGTCGGTATAGTGACATAACTACATCTCGTAGCCAACAACCCCTTAGCACTGAAAAAAAAACAAGTTTTATAACTTCCCCCACCCCTCTGTGAAAAAAAAACTTTTTCTGTACCTTCACCCGATCGCCCCCCCCCCCCCAATACCCTATGACCAGGTTATTTTTTTAATTATATTTTAAACCCCCCCTCCAGCATAATTTAAATATTTAACTTTATCTTCCCCAGCCCCACTGTACAAAGTTTCCCCCAGTGATCAGCCAAATTGTGCAGTGCACTGCAGGGACGTGCAGTCAGGGCAGGCAGTGCCTCCCCTGTCATTCATTAATGATTAAAATAATACAAAAAGATACATATGACACATATTCTGTGTCATATGTATCCTGTTTATATTATTCTAATAATTTTAGTTTAATTAAACTAGTTTGGGAGGCACTGATAGCAAGTGCCTCCCGTAGACAATGGGTACACAGTGGAAACAGGGGATAAAGCTGGGGGTGGGGCCAAGCACTGGGCTGAAAAAGCCAATTACAAAAAACACTGAAAGCGGCACTTATGTGAGTGCCTCGCTGCCAGGGAAAGCACGTCCATGCTAGCGAGGCACATTTAATTGGACAGCGGATCCAGTGCTGGATCCGCTGGCCGAATCACCAGTACGCAGTGGCAGGACAAGGAAGGGACTCAGAGCTCCCCTCTCTTCATTTCCCCCTGACTTCTGTCCTACCAGAGGGAGCCTGCCAGCTCCTGCCAGCACCTGCCAGCACCCGGTGATTTACAGGTAGAAGAACCAGGGAGGGGGAGCCAAGTGCCGCCGTGCTGCAGCAGCTAATCTGCTCAGCGGCAGCAGCGGTAAGCCCAGACCTAGGGAGGAAATTGTGCAGCGTCCGGCGCTCTCCTCCTCCGCTCTCTCTCAGGCAGAAGCCCCAATGCCTGCTGCACTCTCCCGGCGGTGGCTTCTGCGCGGGACCCAGCGCTGCCAGCTCTAGCCCAGACTGCTCTTTCCATGTGATCTCTGGAGAGGGCCCACCGCCACAGATCAGATCAGGTGCTTCCACTTGTCCCTACCCGGATCCCCAGCAGGGGCAAATGCAGGATTTATTCAGGGGTGTTTCCATGGGTGTGTATGTGTGTATAATTATAATATACTGTATATATATATATAGCGGTGTGTGTGTGTATATATATATATATATATATAAACAAAAATCGATCTGGCACTTTGCACTGGATAATGTTTGTGTTCGGGTGCCTTCGGTGTGGGTACAGATGCTAACCATGAAAAAACTGCGGCACTCCCAGACTTGCTTTTTAAAAAGTTTTTAGTGAAGCAAAATCATCTTGCATAGGTGTAACGTTTCGGGGCCCCTACAGTACCGTTTTCAAGCACAACATATAAAACATACAAAAAGTGTGTGTACTGACAACTCACCTAAATAGGCGTCTTCCATCCCGCTGTGAAGGAGCGGAACCCGGCTCCTTCACAGCGTAATGGAAGGCGCCTATTTAAAAACTTTTTAAAAAGCATGTCTGGGAGTGCCGCAGTTTTTTCGTTGTCTATATGTATATATATATATATATGTATATGTATGTATATATATATGTGTGTATATATATATATATATATATACAGTGTGTGTGTATTTATGTATGTATGTGTGTGTTATATATGTGTTATATATGTGTGTATATATATGTGACGTGCGGTGGGGTGAGGCAGGTGAGGCAGAGCCTTTTTTGTCATACTAACGTTTGTACCAGAGTTTTGATGGTATAAAGTATATGAAAAATACAAAGAATATGTTTGAAATATCTTCTTTGCATTATTCTAATCATTTTTATAGCCAAAACTCTGGAGTAAAAAGTCTATGGCAGGTGAGGCAGTGCCTCACCTGCTGACCTTTTCTGCACTTCTCAGATCAAAACTCACCAAATTTCCAGAAGTTTACACTGCTGCACCTGTGTATAATGCCCAGATGTACCCTTTGGCTCATATATTGCATTTAAATCTGGCTCTGTTGCTAGCCAGTGCCTCCTGAGCCATTTAGCTCACCGCATATATAAACACACATAAATAAATGTACATACACACATACATACATACATACATAAATACACACACACACACACACACACACACACACACACACACACACACACACACACACTGTATATACATACACACACACACACACACACATATATACAGAGACTTGGCTGTCAGCACTGCACTACTGGAGGGTCTACCACGTGGAGGGTCTACCACGTGTTCTAAATTGGTTAGACATTATACCCATTTGAATTGCCTTCACTCCTGAGTCTCTGAGTGTCAGGTTCAAGCTGCTGACCGATGAGGTTCCTTATGCTTGTGAACCAGTTAGATTCTATACACATATGATCTTCCCCATATTCGAATATCTGAATGTCAGACTCAAGCTGATGATATATGAGGTATGGTCCTCGCTGTATCAATCAAGTCCCATTGAAATATTGAAACGTTGTTCATACATCTTTGAATGACCTTTTATGTGCTGACAATATGTTCTGAAATGAAGAGATTTTACCTCTGATGAAGTCTTGGAACAAGACGAAACGCGTTTATTTATCTATCTATTATCTGATGTTACCTCCGAATCTACAATAAGGAGAAGGAGGAAATTGTAGTGATATATCTACGCTTTTTCCTCATCACTACAAACTGATTGTTTAAATTGTGCGACAAATGTAAATGTATCAACTCTGTATACTTATGAACATTTGTGTCGGGTTTATATGTTGTTTTAATACATTTTTATGTTAGTATTTGTTATCTGACGTAATTTATCAGGAGAGTACTGTAAGGGTCCGTTTTTATCCGCTCATCACTAGGTTGATATAACTCCCTTGGCGCCATCTCCTCTATTTCGTTTCATATTTTCACACATTTAGTTCCTCCTAACAGGGAACTTAGAGGATACAGGCAGCCATATAATTAATTAATTTTAGTGTTTTATTTGAAATAGCGCAGTGGGAGAGTAATTCTTGTCTTATATATATATACACATATATATACATATATATACATATATATATATATATATATATATATATATCTCACCTAATACACTTAAATATAAATAAATGGTGGTATACATACCACCAGGGACTGGGAGCAGGAGTTCTGTGACGAGGGAGGGAGGGACGGAGGGAGCTGCTGTGGCTGAGCTTCCACAGCCAGCAGCTCTTCACCGGACTTTCACTATGCAGAGAGCTATGTACTGTAGCTCTCTTCTGGTGCTGCAGGAGGTCCGCTGTAGCGGTCGCGATCGCGGCTTTTGCTGAGACGGAGACAGTCTCAACAATAACACATTTGGCTCATCAGGGGGGGTTTCCAGGTACTCGGAAACCCCCCCTGCGTGTGCCACTGCCCAGACTTCATCTTTGCAGCACTGGCACCCAAGAGCATGTGAGCTCTGGGCTCTGCAGGGACCATGCAGAAGCAGCAGGTAGGGAGGACTGGGGCCCCAAATTGGTGGTGGGAGATTAGAGGAGATTGTGCAGTATAGCATTTAGCTGTGTCTCAGTGCTCTCTACCTGGTGCAATGTGTCTCAGTGCTCTCTACCTGGTGCAATGTGTCTCAGTGCTCTCTACCTGGTGCAGTGTGTCTCAGTGCTCTCTACCTGGTGCAGTGTGACTCAGTGCTCTCTACGTGGTGCAATGTGTCTCAGTGCTCTCTACCTGGTGCAGTGTGTCTCAGTGCTCTCTACCTGGTGCAGTGTGTCTCAGTGCTCTCTACCTGGTGCAGTGTGTCTCAGTGCTCTCTACCTGGTGCAGTGTGTCTCAGTGCTCTCTACCTGGTGCAGTGTGTCTCAGTGTTATCTACCTGGTGCAGTGTGTCTCAATGCTCTCTACCTGGTGCAGTGTGTCTCAGTGCTCTCTACCTGGTGCAGTGTGTCTCAGTGCTCTCTACCTGGTGCAGTGTGTCTCAGTGCTCTCTACCTGGTGCAGTGTGTCTCAGTGCTCTCTACCTGGTGCAGTGTGTCTCAGTGCTCTCTACCTGGTGCAGTGTGACTCAGTGCTCTCTACGTGGTGCATGTGTCTCAGTGCTGTCTACCTGGTGCAAAGTGTCTCAGTGCTCTCTACCTGGTGCAATGTGTCTCAGTGCTCTCTACCTGGTGCAATGTGTCTCAGTGCTCTCTACCTGGTGCAGTGTGTCTCAGTGCTCTCTACCTGGTGCAGTGTGTCTCAGTGCTCTCTACCTGGTGCAGTGTGCCTCAGTGCTCTCTACCTGGTGCAGTGTGCCTCAGTGCTCTCTACCTGGTGCAGTGTGTCTCAGTGCTCTCTTCCTGGTGCAGTGTGTCTCAGTGCTCTCTACCTGGTGCAGTGTGTCTCAGTGCTCTCTACCTGGTGCAGTGTGCCTCAGTGCTCTCTACCTGGTGCAGTGTGCCTCAGTGCTCTCTACCTGGTGCAGTGTGTCTCAGTGCTCTCTTCCTGGTGCAGTGTGTCTCAGTGCTCTCTACCTGGTGCAGTGTGTCTCAGTGCTCTCTACCTGGTGCAGTGTGTCTCAGTGCTCTCTACCTGGTGCAGTGTGTCTCAGTGCTCTCTACCTGGTGCAGTGTGTCTCAGTGCTCTCTACCTGGTGCAATGTGTCTCAGTGCTCTCTACCTGGTGCAATGTGTCTCAGTGCTCTCTACCTGGTGCAGTGTGACTCAGTGCTCTCTACCTGGTGCAATGTGTCCCAGTGCTCTCTACCTGGTGCAGTGTGCCTCAGTGCTCTCTACCTGGTGCAGTGTGCCTCAGTGCTCTCTTCCTGGTGCAGTGTGTCTCAGTGCTCTCTACCTGGTGCAATGTGTCTCAGTGCTCTCTACCTGGTGCAGTGTGTCTCAGTGCTCTCTACCTGGTGCAGTGTGTCTCAGTGCTCTCTACCTGGTGCAGTGTGTCTCAGTGCTCTCTACCTGGTGCAATGTGTCTCAGTGCTCTCTACCTGGTGCAGTGTGTCTCAGTGCTCTCTACCTGGTGCAGTGTGACTCAGTGCTCTCTACGTGGTGCAATGTGTCTCAGTGCTCTCTACCTGGTGCAGTGTGTCTCAGTGCTCTCTACCTGGTGCAGTGTGTCTCAGTGCTCTCTACCTGGTGCAGTGTGTCTCAGTGCTCTCTACCTGGTGCAGTGTGTCTCAGTGCTCTCTACCTGGTGCAGTGTGTCTCAGTGTTATCTACCTGGTGCAGTGTGTCTCAATGCTCTCTACCTGGTGCAGTGTGTCTCAGTGCTCTCTACCTGGTGCAGTGTGTCTCAGTGCTCTCTACCTGGTGCAGTGTGTCTCAGTGCTCTCTACCTGGTGCAGTGTGTCTCAGTGCTCTCTACCTGGTGCAGTGTGTCTCAGTGCTCTCTACCTGGTGCAGTGTGACTCAGTGCTCTCTACGTGGTGCATGTGTCTCAGTGCTGTCTACCTGGTGCAAAGTGTCTCAGTGCTCTCTACCTGGTGCAATGTGTCTCAGTGCTCTCTACCTGGTGCAATGTGTCTCAGTGCTCTCTACCTGGTGCAGTGTGTCTCAGTGCTCTCTACCTGGTGCAGTGTGTCTCAGTGCTCTCTACCTGGTGCAGTGTGCCTCAGTGCTCTCTACCTGGTGCAGTGTGCCTCAGTGCTCTCTACCTGGTGCAGTGTGTCTCAGTGCTCTCTTCCTGGTGCAGTGTGTCTCAGTGCTCTCTACCTGGTGCAGTGTGTCTCAGTGCTCTCTACCTGGTGCAGTGTGCCTCAGTGCTCTCTACCTGGTGCAGTGTGCCTCAGTGCTCTCTACCTGGTGCAGTGTGTCTCAGTGCTCTCTTCCTGGTGCAGTGTGTCTCAGTGCTCTCTACCTGGTGCAGTGTGTCTCAGTGCTCTCTACCTGGTGCAGTGTGTCTCAGTGCTCTCTACCTGGTGCAGTGTGTCTCAGTGCTCTCTACCTGGTGCAGTGTGTCTCAGTGCTCTCTACCTGGTGCAATGTGTCTCAGTGCTCTCTACCTGGTGCAATGTGTCTCAGTGCTCTCTACCTGGTGCAGTGTGACTCAGTGCTCTCTACCTGGTGCAATGTGTCCCAGTGCTCTCTACCTGGTGCAGTGTGCCTCAGTGCTCTCTACCTGGTGCAGTGTGCCTCAGTGCTCTCTTCCTGGTGCAGTGTGTCTCAGTGCTCTCTACCTGGTGCAATGTGTCTCAGTGCTCTCTACCTGGTGCAGTGTGTCTCAGTGCTCTCTACCTGGTGCAGTGTGTCTCAGTGCTCTCTACCTGGTGCAGTGTGTCTCAGTGCTCTCTACCTGGTGCAATGTGTCTCAGTGCTCTCTACCTGGTGCAGTGTGTCTCAGTGCTCTCTACCTGGTGCAGTGTGCCTTAGTGCTCTCTTCCTGGTGCAGTGTGTCTCAGTGCTCTCTACCTGGTGCAGTGTGTCTCAGTGCTCTCTACCTGGTGCAGTGTGTCTCAGTGCTCTCTACCTGGTGCAGTGTGACTCAGTGCTCTCTACGTGGTGCATGTGTCTCAGTGCTGTCTACCTGGTGCAAAGTGTCTCAGTGCTCTCTACCTGGTGCAATGTGTCTCAGTGCTCTCTACCTGGTGCAATGTGTCTCAGTGCTCTCTACCTGGTGCAGTGTGTCTCAGTGCTCTCTACCTGGTGCAGTGTGTCTCAGTGCTCTCTACCTGGTGCAGTGTGTCTCAGTGCTCTCTACCTGGTGCAGTGTGTCTCAGTGCTCTCTACCTGGTGCAGTGTGTCTCAGTGCTCTCTTCCTGGTGCAGTGTGTCTCAGTGCTCTCTACCTGGTGCAGTGTGTCTCAGTGCTCCCTACCTGGTGCAGTGTGTCTCAGTGCTCTCTACCTGGTGCAGTGTGTCTCAGTGCTCTCTACCTGGTGCAGTGTGTCTCAGTGCTCTCTACCTGGTGCAATGTGTCTCAGTGCTCTCTACCTGGTGCAATGTGTCTCAGTGCTCTCTACCTGGTGCAGTGTGACTCAGTGCTCTCTACCTGGTGCAATGTGTCCCAGTGCTCTCTACCTGGTGCAGTGTGCCTCAGTGCTCTCTACCTGGTGCAGTGTGCCTTAGTGCTCTCTTCCTGGTGCAGTGTGTCTCAGTGCTCTCTACCTGGTGCAATGTGTCTCAGTGCTCTCTACCTGGTGCAGTGTGTCTCAGTGCTCTCTACCTGGTGCAGTGTGTCTCAGTGCTCTCTACCTGGTGCAGTGTGACTCAGTGCTCTCTACCTGGTGCAGTGTGTCTCAGTGCTCTCTACCTGGTGCAGTGTGTCTCAGTGCTCTCTACCTGGTGCAATGTGTCTCAGTGCTCTCTACCTGGTGCAATGTGTCTCAGTGCTCTCTACCTGGTGCAGTGTGACTCAGTGCTCTCTACCTGGTGCAGTGTGTCTCAGTGCTCTCTACCTGGTGCAGTGTGACTCAGTGCTCTCTACGTGGTGCATGTGTCTCAGTGCTGTCTACCTGGTGCAAAGTGTCTCAGTGCTCTCTACCTGGTGCAATGTGTCTCAGTGCTCTCTACCTGGTGCAATGTGTCTCAGTGCTCTCTACCTGGTGCAGTGTGTCTCAGTGCTCTCTACCTGGTGCAGTGTGTCTCAGTGCTCTCTACCTGGTGCAGTGTGTCTCAGTGCTCTCTACCTGGTGCAGTGTGTCTCAGTGCTCTCTACCTGGTGCAGTGTGTCTCAGTGCTCTCTTCCTGGTGCAGTGTGTCTCAGTGCTCTCTACCTGGTGCAGTGTGTCTCAGTGCTCTCTACCTGGTGCAGTGTGTCTCAGTGCTCTCTACCTGGTGCAGTGTGTCTCAGTGCTCTCTACCTGGTGCAGTGTGTCTCAGTGCTCTCTACCTGGTGCAATGTGTCTCAGTGCTCTCTACCTGGTGCAATGTGTCTCAGTGCTCTCTACCTGGTGCAGTGTGACTCAGTGCTCTCTACCTGGTGCAATGTGTCCCAGTGCTCTCTACCTGGTGCAGTGTGCCTCAGTGCTCTCTACCTGGTGCAGTGTGCCTTAGTGCTCTCTTCCTGGTGCAGTGTGTCTCAGTGCTCTCTACCTGGTGCAATGTGTCTCAGTGCTCTCTACCTGGTGCAGTGTGTCTCAGTGCTCTCTACCTGGTGCAGTGTGTCTCAGTGCTCTCTACCTGGTGCAGTGTGACTCAGTGCTCTCTACCTGGTGCAGTGTGTCTCAGTGCTCTCTACCTGGTGCAGTGTGTCTCAGTGCTCTCTACCTGGTGCAATGTGTCTCAGTGCTCTCTACCTGGTGCAATGTGTCTCAGTGCTCTCTACCTGGTGCAGTGTGACTCAGTGCTCTCTACCTGGTGCAATGTGTCCCAGTGCTCTCTACCTGGTGCAGTGTGCCTCAGTGCTCTCTACCTGGTGCAGTGTGCCTTAGTGCTCTCTTCCTGGTGCAGTGTGTCTCAGTGCTCTCTACCTGGTGCAATGTGTCTCAGTGCTCTCTACCTGGTGCAGTGTGTCTCAGTGCTCTCTACCTGGTGCAGTGTGTCTCAGTGCTCTCTACCTGGTGCAGTGTGACTCAGTGCTCTCTACCTGGTGCAGTGTGTCTCAGTGCTCTCTACCTGGTGCAGTGTGTCTCAGTGCTCTCTACCTGGTGCAGTGTGTCTCAGTGCTCTCTACCTGGTGGTGTGTCTCAGTGCTCTCTACCTGGTGCAATGTGTCTCAGTGCTCTCTACCTGGTGCAATGTGTCTCAGTGCTCTCTACCTGGTGTAGTGTGCCTCAGTGCTCTCAACCTGGTGCAGTATGCCTTAGTGCTCTCTACCTGGTGCAGTGTGTCGCAGTGCTCTCTACCTGGTGCAGTGTGTCTCAGTGCTCTCTACCTGGTGCAGTGTGTCTCCGTGTTCTCTACCTGGTGCAGTGTGTCTCAGTGCTCTCTACCTGGTGCAGTGTGTCTCAGTGCTCTCTACCTGGTGCAGTGTGTCTCAGTGCTCTCTACCTGGTGCAGTGTGTCTCAGTGCTCTCTACCTGGTGCAGTGTGTCTCAGTGCTCTCTACCTGGTGCAATGTGTCTCAGTGCTCTCTACCTGGTGCAGTGTGTCTCAGTGCTCTCTACCTGGTGCAGTGTGACTCAGTGCTCTCTACCTGGTGCAATGTGTCTCAGTGCTCTCTACGTGGTGCAATGTGTCTCAGTGCTCTCTACCTGGTGCAATGTGTCTCAGTGCTCTCTACCTGGTCCAATGTATCTCAGTGCTCTCTACCTGGTGCAATGTGTCTCAGAGCTCTCTACCTGGTGCAGTGTGTCTCAGTGCTCTCTACCTGGTGCAGTGTGCCTCAGTGCTCTCTACCTGGTGCAGTGTGTCTCAGTGCTCTCTACCTGGTGCAGTGTGTCTCAGTGCTCTCTACCTGGTGCAGTGTGCCTCAGTGCTCTCTATCTGGTGCAGTGTGCCTCAGTGCTCTCTACCTGGTGCAATGTGCCTCAGTGCTCTCTACCTGGTGCAATGTGCCTCAGTGCTCTCTACCTGGTGCAATGTGTCTCAGTGCTCTCTACCTGGTGCAGTGTGCCTCAGTGCTCTCTACCTGGTGCACTGTGTCTCAGTGCTCTCTACCTGGTGCAATGTTCCTCAGTGCTCTCTACCTGGTGCAGTGTGCCTCAGTGCTCTCTATCTGGTGCAGTGTGCCTCAGTGCTCTCTACCTGGTGCAGTGTGTCTCAGTGCTCTCTACCTGGTGCAATGTGTATAACGTGCTCTGCCTGGCGCAAAGTGTAGAATGTGCTCTATCTGGCGCTATATGTATAACGTGCTCTACCTGTCGCAGTGTGTATAGGAGGATCTACCTGGTGCAGTGTGTATTAGCTGCACTACTGTGTGGTGTAATCAGTGGCGGATCTTGCCACGGGCAAGCAGTACTTTTGCCCAGGGTGACGCCTTCCGGAGGGCGACGGCGCCATCCAGAGGGCGCCGCACTATAGCAAGATCCGCCACTGTGCCTCCCGCTGTGCCCGCCGCTGGTCCCCCGCTTTGAAGGGAACCAGACGCTACGCGTCTAGTTTCCCTTCATGGAGAGGACCTGTGCTGTGCGGTGCGCGATGACGTCATCGCGCACCGCACAGCAAAGGTCCTCTCCATGAATGGAAACTAGACGCTATGCGTCTAGTTTCTCTTCATGGAGAGGACCTTTGCTGTGCGGTGCGCGATGACGTCATCGCGCACCGCACAGCATAGTGGCAGAGACACTAGGGGTCATAATTGACCTCTAGTGTCTATGCTGTGCTATGGGAGAGACGAAATGACGTCTCTCCCATAGATCCGAGGACTGGAGAAGAGCGGCGCCGGCGGAGGAGGAGGTCTGGAATCAGGAGCGGGGATTGTAAGTATACTTTTATTTTATTTTTATTTTTCTTCCAGCTGTGCTACAGGGGCACAATGGGGGCGTAAATGACCACGCCCCCATATGAAGCCACGCCCCTATTTTTTCCCCGGGGCGCCAGAAGGGCAAGAACCGGCCCTGGGTGTAATGTGAAATGCCACTATTATGTGGCCATGCCCCTTCCCCACAAACAACGCCCCTACATTTTTGTAGCGCGCCTTCTGCGCGCACTGTCCATGCTTTAACATGTAGAAATGGGATGACCAAGCATTACAGTATGCACCAAATTTTGCCCTTCTAACTTAAAAATGTGTCCTCCTGAATGAAAAATGTGCCCTACCCGTGATCAGCACCCTGCCCTAAAAAAACCCTAGAGTGAACACTATGGGTACTTTGCGATCTGTCCTGTAATCACAGTATATACACAATTGCTACAGTACCCCCCCCGTGCACTCTAATGTATTTGCTTTCCCTAAAAAGTGAGCTGAGGTTTGTGTTCTTGTGCGACTGGGGATGTACATGAGAAGCCAGTGCCTCCCCAGCCATTGACTTCACCGCACGTCACTGCTGCACTGTGATTCCTGGAACATGTGCAAGCGGTTAAAGTTTCTGCTACACCTTCAGAATACTGGATTACGCCCTCTTCTAACTTTTTATTAATACATTTCCTTTCTTTGTAACTTCTTTCTGTGTTTTTCAGTCTTGTATTTATATAACCACTACAGGGTGATTCAAAAGTCGCAGTACACCCTTTTGTTTCAAAAACTGTGCAGAAAATGGGAAAACTGAATACTCCAGTAAGGTATGGGTGAGGTGGGATATCTTTTAGGGTATGTACCGAACATGGACGCCATCTTGAAATTGGCCATCTTGAATCTAAGGCAGTTTTTTCAAAATGGAAAGGGGGTCGTATAACATGTCAAACAACATCAGAATTTGCTGAAAAGTTTATTGCTGCAAACAGATTTTAAATAGCAGTTATGGTTCAAAAGTTACAACACTTTTTTTTCTTACAATTGCAGGCTGAACTGTTCTCCATAAAGGACAGTCATTTAATGTGTTCAAAATGTTGTCCCTCTTGGTCATCACAAATTTGAAGGTGCTGGATCCAATCGTCATGCACTCACAGAAGGATTTCCTAAGAAATGCTGGCACACGCTTCTTCAATGCATTGCCGGAGATTATGTCAGTTTCTTATTTTCTCCGCATACACAAGTTGCTTTAAATGGTCCCACAGATAAAAGTCTGTATAGATAGAAAAGATACAATAAGGCATACACAAGATTACAAACTAAAGCTGTTTGAAGTTATCCACCCCTTCCAAGATTATTGGGCGTAATATAAAAATATTGTGGTATGATCTATTTCTTTTGCGCACAGAATTCTCATCCTCTCACATTATTTATTCATTTGGCTGTTAAATTACTGTTCTTAAATGGGAGGATATGGTGACATATGAAATGATAACTCCATCCAAGATGGAATATTTCATTTTAGGTGCAATAAACTTACATAAACCCTAGTCACAAAAGTCTACTCAGCCGATGTTCATCCTTGTCTGTATAGCTCCCAACATTCTGCACACATTCACCCTCACTCACTTCTGCGAGCCTCTGAGACAGCAAATTGTTGATGATCGACAAGCTGCCTTAAAGTAACCAAGTGGTGGTAGCATGCAGGAGGGACCAGTGCAGGGGCAGACATACCCAGTACTGATTAACCCAGTGGGTAACCCGAATCATGGTTTCCAGCCAGGTTATTAGCCAGAGGCCATATTGAAGACCCCCTAGGACCATATCATCTGTTGATTATTTCCAGACTGGACTACTGTAATCTCCTCCTAATTGGCCTCCCTGACAATTACCTCACTCCACTCCAATCTATCCTCAATGCTGCTGCCCGGCTCATCTACCTCACCAAACGCACTACGTCCACCTCCCCTCTCCTACAAGCCCTTCACTGGCTCCCCTTCCCTTTCAAACTTCTCACACTCACTTACAAAGCCCTCACCCACTCCTCTCCCATCTACATCTCTGACCTTATCTCCCATTACTCTCCCACCCGTCCTCTTCGCTCTGCTAATGCACCCCGACTCTCCTGTCTTCTGATTACTACCTCCCACTCCTATCTCCAAGATTTTTCATGTGCCGCACCACTTCTCTGGAATTCCCTACCTCTCTCCCTCAGACTCTCCACCTCTCTACAAAACTTCAAACAGGCTCTTAAGACCCATTTCTTTACCAAACCCAGCCAAATCTCATCCTAACCCTCTGTTCCACGCTCTCTATGTACCCCGTCTGTGTCACCCCTGTCTGTCCACCCCTCCCCTTAGAATGTAAGCTCACACGACCAGGGCCCTCTTCCCTCGTGTGCTTATCCTTTTTTCTTACTTTAATAATCCTCAACTGCCCAAATCCTGCAGTTTTTTGGCCACCTTGAAACTTATCTCTATGTCGTCTACTGGTGTAGTTATGCTTAGTTACCCTGTACTTGTCCTATATTGTCTTCAACTCTAAATGGGGGTACTCACGGAGAGATCCATGCTTAAAATCTAAGCAATCTGACTAGATTGCTTAGATTTTAAGCACAGATCACTCGTGTGTACCCCCCTCAGCGATAGCGATGCGCGGCCAATCTAGCAGGTCGCTCATTTCACCCGCTGGGTGAAATGAGCGGCCCCCGTCCTCCCCCCACATCGCTTAGCACACATCGCGCTGTGCTGAGCGGCGGGAGAGATGTGGGCTGAGCGGTTCGCTCAGCACACATCTCTCCCGTGTATACCCCCCTTTAGTCACTGTTTTCCTTTTTTGATTACATATGTACTCTGTAATTGGGCGCTGCGGAACCCTTGTAGCGCCATATAAATAAAGGATAATAATAAATAATAATGATATCAGTGATTGTGCAATTCCTGGCATGAAAAGCTATTGCCACATTTGACCATAAAATGCAACAATTACCATATTAGCAATCACATGGTCACACAAGGCCTGATTCTGTTTTAAGGGCATACTAAATAATGGAGCAATATGCAGCTTGGGAAAACCATGTTGCACTTTGTGGGGCCAGATTTATAATGTGCAGAACGATTTATAGGTGGAAAGGGCTGTGTCCTAGCTTATTCTCAAATTGCAGTGTGAAAACAAAGCTGCCAAAAAATGATTTGCAACATGCAAAATAGCCAGTATTCTTCCCTGCATTGCAAGAAAAATACATTTCCACCTCTTGCATTGCAGCATGGTTTGTTCCAGGAGCAAATTGCTCCTTTTTTTTATTTATTTTTTAAAACTTGCTCCTAACACTTAATCCATACTTGCCTACCTGACCCTCTCCATGAGGGAGAAAATGTTCTGTTCCTGGACTTTCCTGGTAATGTAGGATCCTCATCCCCTGTGGTGAAACACCTATCTTATCAATTAACTAGCTCACCACAGGTGATGGCAATCATACATTACCAGGAAAGTCCAGGAACAGAGCATTTTCTCACTCATGGAGAGGGTCAGGTAGGCAAGTATGACTTAATCAGGGCCAAGGTGGGCTGTCAGTCAGTGACCAGTTGAGTTTCTATGACGCAATATGAAAGTGTGCTGCTGGGATTAAACACTAGGTGGCACTACAAGACTATAAGGCACTGGGATGAGAGTCTCGTTAGTTGTTAACAAGAGTTTATATCAAAATAGACTTTAACAGCAAATGCAGACAGCATATATAGACTAAAGCATGAAGCTGAAAACTCAAGTACCAACTAAAATCAGAGTGTGCTTGTTCTACTAGCAGATAGTGTATTCTCTTTAGATCAAGGAGTTACATATTATACACAATATTGCAGAGGATACAGGCGACAGCTATCAGAGGCTCAGTGACCATCACACCAGCCATGTCTTACAGTAACATATTATACTGGGTGCTGAACCCTGCTCCCTACAGAGGCCCTGCAGGCTATGCACACTACTTTGCTATGTTCAGTCATTTACCATTATGAACCGCGGTTGCTCTATTGCATTATGTGTTTTTTAAATGTAAAGTTAATTAAGTATCTTGCATTAAGGGAAGCGAAGTAGAACCAGAAAAGCATCTAAATGCATTATGCAGAGAGTGAGCCTACAGCTGTATGTTCCTTGTACTTTCACATCTATGGCTATCAGGGAACATCTCGATTACAATGTTACATCTACATCAAAGGGAAACCGATGGCAGAAGATTTACATTGCTATTATTGTTTATTATTTTACAGAAAGTGAAGAAGATACCAAATGAATCCTTCTTCAGAAATTATCTATCTATCTATCTATCTATCTATCTATCTATCTATCTATCTATCTATCTATCTATCTATCTATCTAGCTAGCTGTCATATGTGAATACTTCTATAAATTATGTTTGACTATATTAATCTCTCTGTCAAATATCTATTAAAAGATATATGTTTACTTGTCTGTCTGTCTGTCTGTCTGTCTGTCTGTCTGTCTATCTATCTATCTATCTATCTATCTATCTATCTATCTATCTATCTATCTATCTATCTATCAATGTCAGTAACAGCATCAAAACTTGCCCCTCGCCCCCTTGTGGCCCATTCTCACCCCCAACTGGGGGATTTCTTCAAGCAGTTGCACTACTTGAAGGGCACAACATAGTCGTGACCTAATTGAATTGAGTCCTATCTGTCAATTATCTATCTCATATGAAATTAAGTTTAATGTCTATATGTCTGATATTCCTAGATATTATGGGATCCATGTTCTAAGACTTGGAGAGAGATAAAGTGGAGAGAGATGAAGTCTATTTATCTGTGTTTCTATATTATATAGTTATCATATCGGACTTTCTGATATCTATCAATTACATATCTGACTATAACTCAATAAGTGTAACATCTGTCATTTTTCTCACTTATGACTAAATATACTGTATACCTACAATAAGGTCTATCTATCTATCTATCT